>NW_027661841.1:0-241000 GCF_963422515.1 Blennius ocellaris
ATCAGGGGAACCTTAAACCAAAGAAACTTTCATGTATGCATGTGACATTGCACAACCGAGCCAGCTCCGTCACCATTTTCTTTTTAACAAATTATTGTTTGACATGAAACCTTGGATGCCATCCCCTATGCTGGCTGCTAGGTTCAGTTGAACCTTTGACAGTTTTCAGCCCTTCACATTTAACCACGAACCTTCAGCAGTCAGTTGAATAATTAGTTTTTTCATTGTTTATTCCCACACCATCACTGCAATCAGCGGCAGACACCAGAGTCAATGGGGACATCAAGCATAGCGCTGCATGCCTCCATGGTAACCGGGAAGTAAAAGTTCAGTGTCAAAAAGTCCTGCAACTTGCTATAGCAACCAATGCATTGAATTAACAACTATTCTTGCAAATACAAGTGCAAATGATTTTTATTTAGACATATTGTGCGACGCTACATGGAAATCTACCTCCTTGCGTTGGGCGCCATGCATGCAGTGATTTTCATGTCCATGCGGCTCCAAGAACTCTCCAACACTGCTCCACACCAACTACAAAGCCCAGCATAGGATGAGAAGTAAAATATGCAAGCCAACATGCTGTCACCATTGAAATACTGATCTAGTAGAAACACTCACCTGGCTCCAAACTGTTTGGCCTTGATGTCCATGAGAAACATCCATGTGGCTCTAAATCATTGGTCATGGGGCTGATGTCACCTAGAGAACAGAATAAATGTTTAGTCAATCATCATTGAAACAAACATCCAGTAGAAACATTCACCTGGCTCCAAACTGTTAGCCATTAGGCCAATGTCACCTGGAGTAAAACATTTTTACAAAGATACTCTCACCATTGAAATGTACTTCTAATTGGAACACTCACCTGGCTCCAAACCGTTTAGCCTTGATGTCCAAGAGAAACATCCATGTGGCTCTAAATAATTGGCCAATAGGCTGATGTCACCTAGAGAACAGAATAAATATTAGTCAATCATTGAAATACACATCCAGTAGAAACACTCACCTGACTCCAAAGCATTTGAGCTCGACATCAAGAACACCAACTCAAAATTGTAGGCCAGTCGGGTGATGACACCTGGAGAACAGAAGGAATCAAGTCAAAATATCACCATGGAAATAAACATCCAGTAGAAACACTCACCTGGCTCTGAAGCATTTAGCCTCCACCTCCAGTTGAAACACTCACCTGGCTCCAAACCGTTTGGCCTTGATGTCCAAGAGAAACATGTGGCTCTAAATAATTGGCCAATAGGCTGATGTCACCTAGAGAACAGAATAAATATTAGTCAATCATTGAAATACACATCCAGTAGAAACACTCACCTGACTCTAAAGCATTTAAGCTCGACAACTCGAAATTGTAGGCCAGTCGGGTGATGACACCTGGAGAACAGAAGCAATCAAGTCAAAATATCACCATGGAAATAAACATCCAGTAGAAACACTCACCTGGCTCCAGACCTCTTGACCTTGATTTCTAAGAGAAACACCCACATGGCCATTAGGTTGATGATCTAAAGACTTGGGAGAAACATTTTTTAAAACATTGTCACTGTAGTGACTTAAAAAAAATATCTCACTGAAGTTCACGTTATGACAATATGGATATGAATATATGATACAATACGTTCAAAAATATGCAACCCCAAGTCACCTCCTTTCTCCTCTACCACATAGAATAAAATAAAACATTCCAGTCAAGCCACAAGTGACATTAGCAAAAAGGCATTGCAGGATAGAGTTCCTACAGTCATCAAAATACACATCCAGGAGATTCACTCACACCTGATGACCTAAGGTTCCAATGCCTTAGGCATCTCTGCACCACACCTGCCTTGATACATGGGATTTGAATCTTGGTTATATTTGGCCATTTTGCCAGCCCATCTGGCGTTACCGTGCATTCAATGGGAACCTGCATATTCTCCCGTTTCAGAACCTCTTGAACAGGACAGAAGTTATTGCTGCCCAAACCAGCCATCTGCAAACCAGTTGAGCAGCCTGGAATGACTGCCTCCCACCCCATGGTTAAAAGGAAGATTTCACTCCAGTAATGTTCACCTTCTGCATTTAATGACCAGAGCCAAATGTGGACAAGCTTCCCGAGTCAGAGAAGGCAAAAGTTCCCATCATGACACTTCCAAGTTGTTTTCACTCTCATGGAGGAATGGATGGGATACACCAGTCCTCTAACTCCTTTATGTCCACATGCCTTGGGTGAAAATTGTTGGCCTGCTTTCCTTTTCCGCCATGGGGTCATGACTGGATGGTTGAGGAGATTGACTCCATTGGATATTTTCCTTCATTCTCACATCCTCTCGTTTGTGTGATAGTTTGAGTCCTCAATGTCCAGGAATTTCCAAGGTTGAGTTGCTGGATTTGAGGCTCTGATAGGTCATTTTACTTCAAATGATAGCTCATTACTTTTTAAGCAGCTTGGGAACATCCAGTATCTTGCATTTGATGAATCCTTTTTGCAGTTGTTGCAGTAATGTTTCCTTCCAAGTCAAGCAGCTCTTCCATCTTAGTTATTCTTCCTGCTCCTCCAAAGCAGACCTTTATTTAAAAATGCAGCATGAGAAATGCATGCAGCAGTGCTGCATTTTACACTTTTGCCCATTGGTTGTCAACATTTGAAACACCATAATGTGCATCACCTTCATTGTTTGAAACCCAGTTGCACCTCAAACGCATTCCTCGTTGAACACTTTTGCTTTCAAACAATTTTCAGGGTTTTTTTTGTTTTAATTGGGGGAAATGAAACCCAACAAACTTTCACATACGCATGCACCATCATTGCACAAACAAACCAGCTCCGTCACCATTTTATTTTTAACAATTTGTTTGACATGAAACCTTGGCTGCCATCTCTTATGCTGGCTGCTAGGTTCAGCTGAGCCTTTCACATTTAGCCACAGACCTCTCAGCAGTCAGTTGACTGTTTTTTCAGTGTTTATTCCCACACCATCAGCGATGGACACACCAGAGTCAATAGGGACATTAGACATAGCGCTGCATGCCTCCATGATAACCAGGAATTAAAAGTTCAGTGTCAGTCAGTCAAAAAGTCCTGTAACTTGCTACAGCAACCAATGCATTGGATTAACAACTACCCTTCAAAATACAAGTGCATATGATTTTTATTTGTATTGTGTGATGCTACACGCAATTATACCTCCTTGCTTTGGACGCCATGCATGCATTGATTTTCCAGTCCAGCACTACTCCAACATGACTCCACACTCCAACTCCAAAGCCCAGCATAGGAGGAAAAGTGAAAGATGTAAATCAAAATGCTGTGACCATTGAAATACAGATATAGCAGATCGACTCACCTGGATCCAAAGCATTTGGCCTCCACCGCCAGTAGAACCATTCACCTGACTCCAAATCATTGGGCATTGACTGATGTCACCTGAAGAACAGAAAAGGAAGAGTCATTCTTAACCATTTAAATGTATATCCAGTAGAAACACTCACCTGGCTCCAAACGGTTGGCCATTGGTCTGGTGACACCTGAAGAACAGAAAATAATGCAAGTTAAAATATCACCATTGAAATGCACATCCAGAAGAAACACCCACCTGGCTCCGAAGTATTTGGCCGTGACATGCAGTATAAAAACACACCTGGAGCCTTTCAGCTGATGTCACCTGGAGAAAAGAAATTAAGTCAAATATCATTGAAACACACCTCCAGTAGAAACACTCACCTGGCTCCAAACTGTTGGCCATTAGGCCAATGTCACCTGGAGAAAAACATTTTTACAAAGATACTCTCACCATTGAAATACACATCCAGTAGAAACACTCACCTGACTCCAAAGCATTTAAGCTCCATGTCTTAAACACCAACTCGAAATTGTTTTCCATTAGCATGACGACACCTGGAGAACAGAAAAGGAATTGAGTCACAATATCACCATTGAAATGCATATCCAGTAGACCAGGGTTGTCAAACTCAGATCCTCGAGGGCCGAAGCTCTGCACGGTTTCCACGTCTCCCTCCACTGAATGTCCTGAGGCTTCATCACCACATTCAGCACAAAGCCAGATAACGAGCTGCTCATTGCAATCAGCTGTGTGGAAGCAGGGAGACATCCAAACCGTGCAGGGCTGCGGCCCTCGAGGACTGGAGTTCCACACATGTGCAGTAGACACTCACTTGGCTCAAAATCATTGGCTGATGACACCTGAAGAAAAGACTTGAGAAACAGTTTGACAACATCATCACCGTCGCGACTTCGAACCAACAAAAGTCATGGGCTGAAGTTGGAATTCTGCACCGCTGACTCGTTCCACAGAACACCCCACTTGTGTTCTTTAGTGTGCAGGTTTATTTGGATTGTCAAGCAGAGAAGGAACATCTTTGACTGAAGTTTAAATGACAATATGGACATTTTCATATCCAATGATACTATATGATATACGATACATTCAACAAAAATGCAATCCCAAGTCACCCTCCTTCTCTACCTCTGCCACACAGGACAATATAAACCTTCCAATCAACCCACATCAGCAACACCCACGTGACATCAGCAATGAAACATTGCATGATACGGCTCCTACAGTCACCATCAAAATACACATCAAGGAGATGCTGAACTGATGACTGAGAAGGTGGATGAACTTCCTGGGTCTGAGAAGGCAAAAGTTCCCATCATGACACTTCCAAGTTGTTTTCACTCATGGAAGAATGGATGGGATACACCAGTCCTCTAACTCCTTTATGTCCACATGCCTGGGGTGAACATTGTTGGTCTGCTTTCCTTTTCCTCCATGTGGTCATGACTGGATGGTTGAGGAGATTGACTCCATTGGATATTTTCCTTCATTCTCACATCCTCCGCTTGTGATAGTTGAGTCCTCCAGGTCCAGGAATTTCTAAGGTTGAGTTGCTGGATTTAAAGGCTCTGATGTGTCATTTTACTTCTTCACATTATAGCTGGTTACTTTAGGAGGCTTGAGAAAATTCAATATCTGGCATTTGACAGATTTCGCAGTTGTTGCAGCAATTTTTACTTCCAAGTGGCTCTTCCTTAGTTATTCTTCCTGCTCCTCCAAAGCATGCCTTTCCTTTAAAAAAAAAAAAAAAAAAAAGCACGAGCAATGCCTGCAGCCTTTTCTGCATCTGCTCTTAATGCAACTGAAGGTGCTTCATTTAACACTTTTACCCATTGATTGGTCAACACCACTTGAAACACCATGATTACGTGCATCCCCTCCATTGAAACCCAGTTGCACCTCAGAAATATTTGTTGAACACCGTTGCTTTCAAACAATTTTCAGGTTCTCTCTTTTTAATCAGGGGAAACGAAACCCAACAAACTTTCACATACACATGTGGCATCATTGCACAACCCAACCAGCTCCGTCACCATTTTTTAGACAATTTCTTGTTTGACATGAAACCTTGGATGCCATCCCCTATGCTGGCTGCTAGGTTAGGGTTAGCCTTGGACAGTTTTCAGCCCATCACATTTAGCCACAAACCTTCAGCAGTCAGTTGAATCATTAGTTCTTTCAGTATTTATTCCCACAACGTCACCACAGTCAGCAGCAGACACCAGAGTCAATTGGGACACCAATCATAGTGCTGCATGCGTCCATGGTACCCGGAGGTAAAAGTTCTGTATCGAAAAGATCTGCAGCTTGCTACAGCAACCAATGCATTGGATAAACAATTATCCTTCAAAATACAAGTGCATATGATTTTTGGATATGTATTGTGTGCAATTCTACCTCATTACGTTGGGCGCCATGCATGCAGTGATTTTCCAGTCCAACACGGCTCTACACTTCAACTCCAAAGCCAATCATAGAAGGAGAAGTGAAAGATGTAAAACATGCTGTGACCATTGAAATACACTTGTAGTAGAAACACTCACCTGACTCCAAATCACTGGCCACTCGGCTGACGTCACCTGGAGAACAGAAAAGGTTTAAGGTCAAAATATTTACAGATGAAATATATATCCAGTAGAAACACTCACCTGTCAAAAATCTGCCTTGCCAGACTGGAACCGTCTCTCCCTCACTTGGAGACATGCAGGTGTTTGGAATCTGAAAAGTCAACAAATTATACATTTTAAATATTTATCAAATCAAAAACTAAGCTGAACCACTTCAGATCATACATGATAAAATCAGACTTTGAACCATTTTATGTTTTGCAATTGAACTCACCAATTAAGATACCAAACAAATGCTGCCTCAGCTGCTCTCACTCAGGTGTGTCTCAGTGCAGGAAGAATGGCTGAGATGAGCCAACCTCTCCTTTTTATAGACTCCGCCCCTCTTCCTGAAGACTTCCTTTCACCACCCTTTCACATCAGACTTCCTACTACTCACATTTGTCTGTGGTTAAAATACCTGAATGACCTCAGGCACAAACTACAAACCTTTGTCTGTGGTTAAATTACCTGACACAACAAACCTTTGTCCACGAATCCCCCGCCTTTCCTCTTTCCGCTCCCCGCCACACACCGGTCTGCGCGCACAAGTTTGAATCCATCCACGGAGTCCACAGCGTCCGGCGTCTGTCCACTTAGCCATGTCTCTGTGAAGCACATGAGTCCGCACTCCCGGTAAGCCCTTTGGTGGCAGGTCAGCGCGACCAGCTCCTCCATCTTGTTGGAGATGGAGCGTACGTTACCCATGACGAGACCGGGGAAAAACGGCCTCCTCCCCTTCGTACGTCCACCTCTGCAGCCCCTGCGCTTTCTCCGGAGCTCCACGGAAAAGGGGATAACAGGTTTCTCCGCGTGGAGGTGAGCAGCGTCTGAGTCCAAACAGCTGATCCCGTGTGTAAACAAAGGGATCCCGTGCGCCACTGTGGGGGTTCCCCGCCGCGGATTCACAAAGAGCCAAAAACAGTAGGAATCCGAGCACAAGTGCGACAATAGTAGGCTCCCCATTTGCCCAATTGCACACCGTTCTGCCAACTTTAAAATAAAATGTAAAAGCACGTCTAGAAATAATAGAAAGTAACAAAAGAAGTAAGAGAGTGTCGGGAGCCGAAGGAACTAGCAGCTGAGCGGTCAGCGCCATCTTGAAACCCTGTCCAGTATTGAAGGGCCTGTTTCTCCATGTCCAGTACCGAAGGGCCTGTTCCTCCATGTCCAGCACTGAAGGGCCTGTTCTTGCTCCTCCATGTCCAGTACTGAAGGGCCTGTTCCTGCTCCTCCATGTCCAGCACTGAAGGGCCTGTTCCTCCATGTCCAGTACCGAAGGGCCTGTTCCTGTTCCACCATGTCCAGTATTGAAGGGCCTGTTCCTGCTCCTCCATGTCCAGTACTGAAGGGCCTGTTCCTGCTCCTCCATGTCCAGTACTGAAGGGCCTGTTCCTGCTCCTCCATGTCCAGTACTGAAGGGCCTGTTCCTCCATGTCCAGTACTGAAGGGCCTGTTCCTGCTCCTCCATGTCCAGTACTGACGGGCCTGTTTCTCCATGTCCAGAACTGAAGGGCCTGTACCTCCATGTCCAGTATTGAAGGGCCTGTTCCTGCTCCTCCATGTCCAGTACTGAAGGGCCTGTTCCTGCTCCCTCATGTCCAGTACTGAAGGGCCTGTTTCTCCATGTCCAGTACTGAAGGGCCTGTTTCTCCATGTCCAGTACCGAAGGGCCTGTTCCTGTTCCACCATGTCCAGTATTGAAGGGCCTGTTTCTCCATGTCCAGTACTGAAGGGCCTGTTCCGGCCCCCTCATGTCCACTACTTAAGGGCCTGTTCCTGTTCCTCCATGTGCAGGATTGAAAGGCCTGTTCCTCCATGTGCAGTACTGAAGAGCCTGCTCCTCCATGTCCAGTATTGAAGGGTCTGTTTCTCCATGTCCACTACTTAAGGGCCTGTTCCTGCTTCTCCATGTCCAGTACTGAAGGGCCTGTTCCTCCATGTCCAGTATCGAATGGCCTGCTCCTGCTCTCTCGTGTCCAGTATTGAAGGGCCTGTTTGTCCATGTCCAGTACTGAAGGGCCTGTTCCTGCTCCTCCATGTCCAGGACTGAAGGGCCTGTTCCTGTTCCTACATGTCCAGTACTGAAGGGCCTGTTACTGTTCCTACATGTCCAGTACTGAAGGGCCTGTTACTGCTCCCTAATGTCCATTACTGAAGGGCCTGTTCCTCCATGTGCAGTACTGAAGGGCCTGTTCCTGCTTCTCCATGTCCAGTACTGATGGGCCTGTTCCTGCTCCCTCATGTCCAGTACTAAAGGGCCTGTTCCTCCATGTCCAGTACTAAGGGGCCTGTTCCTGTTTCTGCATGTCCAGTACTGAAGGTCCTGTTCCTCAATGTCCAGTACTGAAGGGCCTGTTCCTCCATGTGCAGTACTGAAGGGCCTGTTCCTCCATGTCCAGTACTAAAGGGCATGTTCCTGCTCCTCCATGTCCACTACTAAAGGGCCTGTTCCTATTCCTCCATGTCCAATACTGAATGGCCTGTTCCTGTTTCTTCATGTCCAGTACTAAAGGGCCTGTTCCTCCATGTCCAGTACAAAGGGACCTGCTCCTGCTCCTCCATGTCCAGTACTAAAGGGCCTGTTCCTCTATGTCAAGTACTGAAAGGCCTGTTCCTCCATGTCCAGTACTAAAGAGCCTGTTCCGCCCTGTACAGTACTGAAGGGCCTGTTCCTCCATGTACAGTATTGAAGGGCCTGTTCCTGCTCTTCTATTTCCAGTAATAAAGGGCCTGTTCCTCCATGTCCAGTACTAAAGGGCCTGCTCCTCCATGTCTAGTACTAAAGGGCCTGTTCGTCCATGTCCAGTATTGAAGTGCCTGTTCCTCCATGTCCAGTACTGAAGGGCCCTTTCCTGCTCCTCCATGTCCAGTACTGAAGGGCCTGTTCCTCCATGTCCAGTACTTAAGGACCTGTTCCTCCATGTCCAGTATTGAATGCCATTTTCTCCATGTCCAGTACTGAAGGGCCTGTTCCTGCTCCTCCATGTCCAGCACTGAAGGACCTGTTCCTCCATGTCCAGTACTGAAGGGCCTGTTCCTGCTCCTCCATGTCCAGTACTGACGGGCCTGTTCCTCCATGTCCAGTACTGAAGGGCCTGTTCCTGCTCCTCCATGTCCAGTATTGAAGGGCCTGTTCCTGCTCCTCCATGTCCAGTACTGAAGGGCCTGTTCCTGCTCCTCCATGTCCAGTACTGAAGGGCCTGTTCCTCCATGTCCAGTATTGAAGGGCCCGTTCCTGCTCCTCCATGTCCAGTACTGAAGGGCCTGTTCCTGCTCCCTCATGTCCAGTGCTGAAGGGCCTGTTTCTCCATGACCAGTACTGAAGGGCCTGTTTCTCCATGTCCAGTACCAAAGGGCCTGTTCCTGTTCCACCATGTCCAGTATTGAAGGGCCTGTTTCTCCATGTCCAGTACTGAAGGGCCTCTTACTCCATGTCCAGTATTGAAGGGCCTGTTTCTCCATATCCAGTACTGAAGGGCGTGTTTCTCCATGTCCAGTACCGAAGGGCCTGTTCCTCCATGTCCAGTACTAAAGGGCCTGTTCCTGTTCCTACATGTCCAGTACTAAAGGGCCTGTTACTCCATGTGCAGTACTGAAGGGCCTGTTCCTGCTCCTCCATGTCCAGTACTGAAGGGCCTGTTCTTGTTCCTCCATGTCCAGTACTGAAGGGCCTGTTTGTCCATGTGCAGTACTGAAGGGCCTGTTCCTGCTCCTCCATGTCCAGTACTGAAGGGCCTGTTCCTGTTCCTACATGGCCAGTACTGAAGGGCCTGTTCCTGTTCCTACATGTCCAGTACTGAAGGGCCTGTTCCTGCTCCCTAATGTCCATTACTGAAGGGCCTGTTTCTCCATGTCCAGGACTAAAGGGCCAGTTCCTGTTCCTCCATCTCCAGTACTGAAGGGCCTGTTCCTGCTCCTCCATGGCCAGTACTGAAGGGCCTGTTCCTGCTCCCTCATGTCCAGTACGAAAGGGCCTGTTCCTCCATGTGCAGTACTGAAGGGCCTGTTCCTGCTTCTCCATGTCCCGAACTGAAGGGCCTGTTCCTGTTCCTCCATGTCCAGTGCTAAGGGGCCTGTTCCTGCTCCTCCATGTCCAGTACTGAAAGGTCTGTTCCTGTTTCTGCATGTCCAGTACTGAAGGTCCTGTTCCTCAATGTCCAGTACTGAAGGGCCTGTTCCTGTTTCTCCATGTCCAGTATTGAAGGGCCTGTTCCTCCATGTCCAGTACTGAAGGTCCTGTTCCTGCTCCCTCATGTCCACTACTTAAGGGACTTTTCCTGCTCCTCCATGTCCAGTACTGAAGGGCCTGTTCCTCCATGTGCAGTACTGAAGGGCCTGTTCCACCATGTCCAGTACTAAAGGGCCCGTTCCTGCTCCTCCATGTCCAGTACTAAAGGGCCCGTTCCTGTTTCTCCATGTCCAGTACTAAAGGGCCTGTTCCTCCATGTACAGTACAAAGGGACCTGTTCCTGCTCCTCCATGTCCAGTACTGAAGGTCCTGCTCCCTCATGTCCAGTACTAAAGGGCCTGCTCCTCCATGTCTAGTACTAAAGGGCCTGCTCCTCCATGTCCAGTACTAAAGGGCCTGTTCCTGCTCCTCCATGTCCAGCACTGAAGGACCTGTTCCTCCATGTCCAGTACTGAAGGGCCTGTTCCTGCTCCTCCATGTCCAGTACTGACGGGCCTGTTCCTCCATGTCCAGTACTGAAGGGCCTGTTCCTGCTCCTCCATGTCCAGTATTGAAGGGCCTGTTCCTGCTCCTCCATGTCCAGTACTGAAGGGCCTGTTCCTGCTCCTCCATGTCCAGTACTGAAGTGCCTGTTCCTCCATGTCCAGTATTGAAGGGCCCGTTCCTGCTCCTCCATGTCCAGTACTGAAGGGCCTGTTCCTGCTCCCTCATGTCCAGTGCTGAAGGGCCTGTTTCTCCATGACCAGTACTGAAGGGCCTGTTTCTCCATGTCCAGTACCGAAGGGCCTGTTCCTGTTCCACCATGTCCAGTATTGAAGGGCCTGTTTCTCCATGTCCAGTACTGAAGGGCCTCTTACTCCATGTCCAGTATTGAAGGGCCTGTTTCTCCATATCCAGTACTGAAGGGCGTGTTTCTCCATGTCCAGTACCGAAGGGCCTGTTCCTCCATGTCCAGTACTAAAGGGCCTGTTCCTGTTCCTACATGTCCAGTACTAAAGGGCCTGTTACTCCATGTGCAGTACTGAAGGGCCTGTTCCTGCTCCTCCATGTCCAGTACTGAAGGGCCTGTTCTTGTTCCTCCATGTCCAGTACTGAAGGGCCTGTTTGTCCATGTGCAGTACTGAAGGGCCTGTTCCTGCTCCTCCATGTCCAGTACTGAAGGGCCTGTTCCTGTTCCTACATGGCCAGTACTGAAGGGCCTGTTCCTGTTCCTACATGTCCAGTACTGAAGGGCCTGTTCCTGCTCCCTAATGTCCATTACTGAAGGGCCTGTTTCTCCATGTCCAGGACTAAAGGGCCAGTTCCTGTTCCTCCATCTCCAGTACTGAAGGGCCTGTTCCTGCTCCTCCATGGCCAGTACTGAAGGGCCTGTTCCTGCTCCCTCATGTCCAGTACGAAAGGGCCTGTTCCTCCATGTGCAGTACTGAAGGGCCTGTTCCTGCTTCTCCATGTCCCGAACTGAAGGGCCTGTTCCTGTTCCTCCATGTCCAGTGCTAAGGGGCCTGTTCCTGCTCCTCCATCTGCATGTCCAGTACTGAAGGTCCTGTTCCTCAATGTCCAGTACTGAAGGGCCTGTTCCTGTTTCTCCATGTCCAGTATTGAAGGGCCTGTTCCTCCATGTCCAGTACTGAAGGTCCTGTTCCTGCTCCCTCATGTCCACTACTTAAGGGACTTTTCCTGCTCCTCCATGTCCAGTACTGAAGGGCCTGTTCCTCCATGTGCAGTACTGAAGGGCCTGTTCCACCATGTCCAGTACTAAAGGGCCCGTTCCTGCTCCTCCATGTCCAGTACTAAAGGGCCCGTTCCTGTTTCTCCATGTCCAGTACTAAAGGGCCTGTTCCTCCATGTACAGTACAAAGGGACCTGTTCCTGCTCCTCCATGTCCAGTACTGAAGGTCCTGCTCCCTCATGTCCAGTACTAAAGGGCCTGCTCCTCCATGTCTAGTACTAAAGGGCCTGCTCCTCCATGTCCAGTACTAAAGGGCCTGTTCCTGCTCCTCCATGTCCAGTACTTAAGGACCTGTTCCTCCATGTCCAGTATCGAATGCCATTTTCTCCATGTCCAGTACTGAAGGGCCTGTTCCTGCTCACTCATGTCCACTTCTAAGGGGCCTGTTCTTGCTCCTCCATGTCCAGTTCTGAAGGTCCTGTTCCTCCATGTCCAGTACTAAAGGTCCTGTTCCTCCATGTCCAGTACTGAAGGGCCTGTTTGTCCATGTCCAGTACTGAAGGGCCTGTTTGTCCATGTCCAGAACTGAAGGGCCTGTTCCTGCTCCCTCACGTCCACTACTTAAGGGCCTGTTCCTGCTCCTCCATTTCCAGTACTGAAGGGCCTGTTTCTCCATGTCCAGTACGGAAGGGCCTGTTCCTGCTCCCGCATGTCCAGTACTAAAGGGCCTGTTCCTCCATGTCCAGTACTAAGGGGCCTGTTCCTGTTTCTGCATGTCCAGTACTGAAGGTCCTGTTCCTCAATGTCCAGTACTGAAGGGCCTGTTCCTCCATGTGCAGTACTGAAGGGCCTGTTCCTCCATGTCCAGTACTAAAGGGCCTGTTCCTGCTCCTCCATGTCCACTACTAAAGGGCCTGTTCCTATTCCTCCATGTCCAATACTGAATGGCCTGTTCCTGTTTCTCCATGTCCAGTACTAAAGGGCCTGTTCCTCCATGTCCAGCACAAAGGGACCTGCTCCTGCTCCTCCATGTCCAGTACTAAAGGGCCTGTTCCTCTATGTCAAGTACTGAAAGGCCTGTTCCTCCATGTCCAGTACTAAAGAGCCTGTTCCTCCCTGTACAGTACTGAAGGGCCTGTTCCTCCATGTACAGTATTGAAGGGCCTGTTCCTGCTCTTCTATTTCCATGACTAAAGGGCCTGTTCCTCCATGTCCAGTACTAAAGGGCCTGTTCCTCCATGTCCAGTACTAAAGGGCCTGCTCCTCCATGTCTAGTACTAAAGGGCCTGTTCGTCCATGTCCAGTATTGAAGTGCCTGTTCCTCCATGTCCAGTACTGAAGGGCCCTTTCCTGCTCCTCCATGTCCAGTACTGAAGGGCCTGTTCCTCCATGTCCAGTACTTAAGGACCTGTTCCTCCATGTCCAGTATTGAATGCCATTTTCTCCATGTCCAGTACTGAAGGGCCTGTTCCTGCTCCTCCATGTCCAGCACTGAAGGACCTGTTCCTCCATGTCCAGTACTGAAGGGCCTGTTCCTGCTCCTCCATGTCCAGTACTGATGGGCCTGTTCCTGCTCCTCCATGTCCAGTACTGAAGGGCCTGTTCCTCCATGTCCAGTACTGAAGGCCTGTTCCTGCTCCTCCATGTCCAGTATTGAAGGGCCTGTTCCTGCTCCTCCATGTCCAGTACTGAAGGGCCTGTTCCTGTTCCACCATGTCCAGTATTGAAGGGCCTGTTTCTCCATGTCCAGTACTGAAGGGCCTCTTCCTCCATGTCCAGTATTGAAGGGCCTGTTTCTCCATATCCAGTACTGAAGGGCCTGTTTCTCCATGTCCAGTACCGAAGGGCCTGTTCCTCCATGTCCAGTACTAAAGGGCCTGTTCCTGTTCCTACATGTCCAGTACTAAAGGGCCTGTTACTCCATGTGCAGTACTGAAGGGCCTGTTCCTGCTCCTCCATGTCCAGTACTGAAGGGCCTGTTCTTGTTCCTCCATGTCCAGTACTGAAGGGCCTGTTTGTCCATGTCCAGTACTGAAGGGCCTGTTCCTGCTCCTCCATGTCCAGTACTGAAGGGCCTGTTCCTGTTCCTACATGTCCAGTACTGAAGGGCCTGTTCCTGTTCCTACATGTCCAGTACTGAAGGGCCTGTTCCTGCTCCCTAATGTCCATTACTGAAGGGCCTGTTTCTCCATGTCCAGGACTAAAGGGCCAGATCCTGTTCCACCATCTCCAGTACTGAAGGGCCTGTTCCTCCATGTCCAGTACTAAAGGGTCTGTTTGTCCATGTCCAGTACTGAAGGGCCTGTTCCTGCTCCTCCATGTCCAGTACTGAAGGGCCTGTTCCTGTTCCTACATGTCCAGTACTAAAGGGCCTGTTCCTCCATGTGCAGTACTGAAGGGCCTGTTCCTGCTCCTCCATGTCCAGTACTGAAGGGCCTGTTCCTGTTCCTCCATGTCCAGTACTGAAGGGCCTGTTCTTGTTCCTCCATGTCCAGTACTGAAGGGCCTGTTTGTCCATGTCCAGTACTGAAGGGCCTGTTCCTGCTCCTCCATGTCCAGTACTGAAGGGCCTGTTCTTGTTCCTCCATGTCCAGTACTGAAAGGCCTGTTTGTCCATGTCCAGTACTGAAGGGCCTGTTCCTGCTCCTCCATGTCCAGTACTGAAGGGCCTGTTCCTGTTCCTACATGTCCAGTACTGAAGGGCCTGTTCCTGCTCCTCCATGGCCAGTACTGAAGGGCCTGTTCCTGCTCCCTCATGTCCAGTACGAAAGGGCCTGTTCCTCCATGTGCAGTACTGAAGGGCCTGTTCCTGCTTCTCCATGTCCCGAACTGAAGGGCCTGTTCCTGTTCCTCCATGTCCAGTACTAAGGGGCCTGTTCCTGCTCCTCCATGTCCAGTACTGAAAGGTCTGTTCCTTTTTCTGCATGTCCAGTACTGAAGGTCCTGTTCCTCAATGTCCAGTACTGAAGGGCCTGTTCCTGTTTCTCCATGTCCAGTATTGAAGGTCCTGTTCCTGCTCCCTCATGTCCACTACTTAAGGGACTTTTCCTGCTCCTCCATGTCCAGTACTGAAGGGCCTGTTCCTCCATGTGCAGTACTGAAGGGCCTGTTCCTCTATGTCCAGTACTAAAGGGCCCGTTCCTGCTCCTCCATGTCCAGTACTAAAGGGCCCGTTCCTGTTTCTCCATGTCCAGTACTAAAGGGCCTGTTCCTCCATGTACAGTACAAAGGGACCTGTTCCTGCTCCTCCATGTCCAGTACTGAAGGTCCTGCTCCCTCATGTCAAGTACTAAAGGCCCTGTTCCTCTATGTCCAGTACTAAAGAGCCTGTTCCTCCCTGTACAGTACTGAAGGGCCTGTTCCTCCATGTACAGTATTGAAGGGCCTGTTCCTGCTCTTCTATTTCCAGTACTAAAGGGCCTGTTCCTCCATGTCCAGTACTAAAGGGCCTGCTCCTCCATGTCTAGCACTAAAGGGCCTGCTCCTCCATGTCCAGTACTAAAGGGCCTGCTCCTCCATGTCCAGTACTAAAGGGCCTGCTCCTCCATGTCCAGTACTAAAGGGCCTGTTCTTGCTCCTCCATGTCCATTTCTGAAGGTCCTGTTCCTCCATGTCCAGTACTAAAGGTCCTGTTCCTCCATGTCCAGTACTGAAGGGCCTGTTTGTCCATGTCCAGTACTGAAGGGCCTGTTTGTCCATGTCCAGAACTGAAGGGCCTGTTCCTGCTCCCTCACGTCCACTACTTAAGGGCCTGTTCCTGCTCCTCCATTTCCAGTACTGAAGGGCCTGTTTCTCCATGTCCAGTACTGAAGGGCCTCTTCCTCCATGTCCAGTATCGAAGGGCCTGTTTCTCCAAATCCAGTACTGAAGGGCCTGTTTCTCCATGTCCAGTACCGAAGGGCCTGTTCCTCCATGTCCAGTACTAAAGGGCCTGTTCCTGTTCCTACATGTCCAGTACTAAAGGGCCTGTTCCTCCATGTGCAGTACTGAAGGGCATGTTCCTGCTCCTCCATATCCAGCACTGAAGGGCCTGTTCCTGCTCCTCCATGTCCAGTACTGAAGGGCCTGTTCCTGCTCCTCCATGTCCAGCACTGAAGGGCCTGTTCCTGCTCCTCCATGTCCAGTACTGAAGTGCCTGTTCCTGCTCCTCCATATCCAGTACTGAAGGGCCTGTTCCTGCTCCCTAATGTCCATTACTGAAGGGCCTGTTTCTCCATCTCCAGTACTGAAGGGCCTGTTCCTGCTCCTCCATGGCCAGTACTGAAGGGCCTGTTCCTGCTCCCTCATGTACAGTACTAAAGGGCCTGTTCCTGCTCCTCCATGTCCACTACTGAATGGCCTGTTCCCTCTCCTCCATAACCAATACTGAAGGGCCTGTTTCTCCATGTCCAGTACTGAAGGGCCTGTTCCTGCTCTCTCATTTCCAGTACTGAAGGGCCTGTTCCTGCTCCTCCATGTCCAGTACTGAAGGGCCTGTTCTTGTTCCTCCATGTCCAGTACTGAAGGGCCTGTTTGTCCATGTCCAGTACTGAAGGGCCTGTTCCTGCTCCTCCATGTCCAGTACTGAAGGGCCTGTTCCTGTTCCTACATGTCCAGTACTGAAGGGCCTGTTCCTGTTCCTACATGTCCAGTACTGAAGGGCCTGTTCCTGCTCCCTAATGTCCATTACTGAAGGGCCTGTTTCTCCATGTCCAGGACTAAAGGGCCAGATCCTGTTCCACCATCTCCAGTACTGAAGGGCCTGTTCCTCCATGTCCAGTACTAAAGGGTCTGTTTGTCCATGTCCAGTACTGAAGGGCCTGTTCCTGCTCCTCCATGTCCAGTACTGAAGGGCCTGTTCCTGTTCCTACATGTCCAGTACTAAAGGGCCTGTTCCTCCATGTGCAGTACTGAAGGGCCTGTTCCTGCTCCTCCATGTCCAGTACTGAAGGGCCTGTTCCTGTTCCTCCATGTCCAGTACTGAAGGGCCTGTTCTTGTTCCTCCATGTCCAGTACTGAAGGGCCTGTTTGTCCATGTCCAGTACTGAAGGGCCTGTTCCTGCTCCTCCATGTCCAGTACTGAAGGGCCTGTTCTTGTTCCTCCATGTCCAGTACTGAAAGGCCTGTTTGTCCATGTCCAGTACTGAAGGGCCTGTTCCTGCTCCTCCATGTCCAGTACTGAAGGGCCTGTTCCTGTTCCTACATGTCCAGTACTGAAGGGCCTGTTCCTGCTCCTCCATGGCCAGTACTGAAGGGCCTGTTCCTGCTCCCTCATGTCCAGTACGAAAGGGCCTGTTCCTCCATGTGCAGTACTGAAGGGCCTGTTCCTGCTTCTCCATGTCCCGAACTGAAGGGCCTGTTCCTGTTCCTCCATGTCCAGTACTAAGGGGCCTGTTCCTGCTCCTCCATGTCCAGTACTGAAAGGTCTGTTCCTTTTTCTGCATGTCCAGTACTGAAGGTCCTGTTCCTCAATGTCCAGTACTGAAGGGCCTGTTCCTGTTTCTCCATGTCCAGTATTGAAGGTCCTGTTCCTGCTCCCTCATGTCCACTACTTAAGGGACTTTTCCTGCTCCTCCATGTCCAGTACTGAAGGGCCTGTTCCTCCATGTGCAGTACTGAAGGGCCTGTTCCTCTATGTCCAGTACTAAAGGGCCCGTTCCTGCTCCTCCATGTCCAGTACTAAAGGGCCCGTTCCTGTTTCTCCATGTCCAGTACTAAAGGGCCTGTTCCTCCATGTACAGTACAAAGGGACCTGTTCCTGCTCCTCCATGTCCAGTACTGAAGGTCCTGCTCCCTCATGTCAAGTACTAAAGGCCCTGTTCCTCTATGTCCAGTACTAAAGAGCCTGTTCCTCCCTGTACAGTACTGAAGGGCCTGTTCCTCCATGTACAGTATTGAAGGGCCTGTTCCTGCTGTTCTATTTCCAGTACTAAAGGGCCTGTTCCTCCATGTCCAGTACTAAAGGGCCTGCTCCTCCATGTCTAGCACTAAAGGGCCTGCTCCTCCATGTCCAGTACTAAAGGGCCTGCTCCTCCATGTCCAGTACTAAAGGGCCTGCTCCTCCATGTCCAGTACTAAAGGGCCTGTTCTTGCTCCTCCATGTCCATTTCTGAAGGTCCTGTTCCTCCATGTCCAGTACTAAAGGTCCTGTTCCTCCATGTCCAGTACTGAAGGGCCTGTTTGTCCATGTCCAGTACTGAAGGGCCTGTTTGTCCATGTCCAGAACTGAAGGGCCTGTTCCTGCTCCCTCACGTCCACTACTTAAGGGCCTGTTCCTGCTCCTCCATTTCCAGTACTGAAGGGCCTGTTTCTCCATGTCCAGTACTGAAGGGCCTCTTCCTCCATGTCCAGTATCGAAGGGCCTGTTTCTCCAAATCCAGTACTGAAGGGCCTGTTTCTCCATGTCCAGTACCGAAGGGCCTGTTCCTCCATGTCCAGTACTAAAGGGCCTGTTCCTGTTCCTACATGTCCAGTACTAAAGGGCCTGTTCCTCCATGTGCAGTACTGAAGGGCATGTTCCTGCTCCTCCATATCCAGCACTGAAGGGCCTGTTCCTGCTCCTCCATGTCCAGTACTGAAGGGCCTGTTCCTGCTCCTCCATGTCCAGCACTGAAGGGCCTGTTCCTGCTCCTCCATGTCCAGTACTGAAGTGCCTGTTCCTGCTCCTCCATATCCAGTACTGAAGGGCCTGTTCCTGCTCCCTAATGTCCATTACTGAAGGGCCTGTTTCTCCATCTCCAGTACTGAAGGGCCTGTTCCTGCTCCTCCATGGCCAGTACTGAAGGGCCTGTTCCTGCTCCCTCATGTACAGTACTAAAGGGCCTGTTCCTGCTCCTCCATGTCCACTACTGAATGGCCTGTTCCCTCTCCTCCATAACCAATACTGAAGGGCCTGTTTCTCCATGTCCAGTACTGAAGGGCCTGTTCCTGCTCTCTCATTTCCAGTACTGAAGGGCCTGTTCCTGCTCCCTCATGTCCAGTACTAAAGGGCCTGTTCCTGCTCCTCCATGTCCAGAACTGAAGGGCCTGTTCCTCCATGTCCAGTACTGAAGAGCCTGTTTCTCCATGTCCAGTACTGAAGTGCCTGTTCCTGCTCCCTCATGTCCAGTACTAAAGGGCCTGTTCCTACTCCTCCATTTCCAGTACTGAAGGGCCTGTTCCTGCTCCTCCATGTCAAGTACTGAAGGGCCTGTTCCTGCTCCTCCATGTCCAGTACTGAAGGGCCTGTTCCTGCTCCTCCATTTCCAGTACTGAAGGGCCTGTTCCTGCTCCCTCATGTCCAGTACTAAAGGGCCTGTTCCTGCTCCTCCATTTCCAGTACTGAAGGTCCTGTTCCTGCTCCCTCATGTCCAGTACTGAAGGTCCTGTTCCTGCTCCCTCATGTCCAGAACTGAAGGGCCTGTTCCTGCTCCTCCATGTCCAGTACTGAAGGGCATGTTCCTGCTCCTCCATTTCCAGTACTGAAGGTCCTGTTCCTGCTCCCTCATGTCCAGTACTGAATGTCCTGTTCCTGCTCCCTCATGTCCAGAACTGAAGGTCCTGTTCCTCCATGTCCAGTACTAAGGGGCCTGTTCCTGCTGCCTCATGTCCAGTACTGAAGGGCCTGTTACTGCTCCCTCATGTCGAGTACTGAAGGTCCTGCTTCTCCATGTCCAGTACTGAAGGGCCTGTTCCTGCTCCTCCATGTCCAGTACTGAGGGGCCTGTTCTTGTTCCTCCATGTCCAGTACTGAAGGGCCTGTTTGTCCATGTCCAGTACTGAAGGGCCTGTTCCTGCTCCTCCATGTCCAGTACTGAAGGGCCTGTTCCTGCTCCTCCATTTCCAGTACTGAAGGGCCTGTTCCTGCTCCCTCATGTCCAGTACTAAAGGGCCTGTTCCTGCTCCTCCATTTCCAGTACTGAAGGTCCTGTTCCTGCTCCCTCATGTCCAGAACTGAAGGGCCTGTTCCTGCTCCTCCATGTCCAGTACTGAAGGGCCTGTTCCTGCTCCTCCATGTCCACTACTGAATGGCCTGTTCCCTCTCCTCCATAACCAATACTGAAGGGCCTGTTTCTCCATGTCCAGTACTGAAGGGCCTGTTCCTGCTCTCTCATTTTCAGTACTGAAGGGCCTGTTCCTGCTCTCTCATTTCCAGTACTGAAGGGCCTGTTACTGCTCCCTCATGTCGAGTACTGAAGGTCCTGCTCCTCCATGTCCAGTACTAAAGGGCCTGTTCCTGCTCCTCCATTTACAGTACTAAAGGGCCTGTTTTTCCATGTCCAGTACTGAAGGGCCTGTTCCTGCTCCTCCATGTCCAGTACTGACGGGCCTGTTTCTCCATGTCCAGCACTGAAGGGTCTGTTCCTCCATGTCCAGCACTGAAGGGCCTGTTCCTCTTCCTCCATGTCCAGTACTGAAGGGCCTGTTCCTGCTCCTCCATGTCCAGTACTGACGGGCCTGTTCCTGCTACTACATGTCCAGTACTAAAGGGCCTGTTCCTGCTCCTCCATGTCCAGTACTGAAGGACCTGTTACTCCATGTGCAGTACTGAAGGGCCTGTTCCTGCTCCTCCATGTCCAGTACTGAAGGGCCTGTTCCTGCTCCTCCATGTCCAGTACTGAAGGGCCTGTTCTTGTTCCTCCATGTCCAGTACTAAAGGGCCTGTTACTCCATGTGCAGTACTGAAGGGCCTGTTCCTGCTCCTCCATGTCCAGTACTGAAGGGCCTGTTCTTGTTCCTCCATGTCCAGTACTGAAGGGCCTGTTTGTCCATGTCCAGTACTGAAGGGCCTGTTCCTGCTCCTCCATGTCCAGTACTGAAGGGCCTGTTCCTGTTCCTACATGTCCAGTACTGAAGGGCCTGTTCCTGTTCCTACATGTCCAGTACTGAAGGGCCTGTTCCTGCTCCCTAATGTCCATTACTGAAGGGCCTGTTTCTCCATGTCCAGGACTAAAGGGCCAGTTCCTGTTCCTCCATCTCCAGTACTGAAGGGCCTGTTCCTCCATGTCCAGTACTAAAGGGCCTGTTTGTCCATGTCCAGTACTGAAGGGCCTGTTCCTGCTCCTCCATGTCCAGTACTGAAGGGCCTGTTCCTGCTCCTCCATGTCCAGTACTGAAGGGCCTGTTCTTGTTCCTCCATGTCCAGTACTGAAGGGCTTGTTTGTCCATGTCCAGTACTGAAGGGCCTGTTCCTGCTCCTCCATGTCCAGTACTGAAGGGCCTGTTCTTGTTCCTCCATGTCCAGTACTGAAGGGCCTGTTTGTCCATGTCCAGTACTGAAGGGCCTGTTCCTGCTCCTCCATGTCCAGTACTGAAGGGCCTGTTCCTGTTCCTACATGTCCAGTACTGAAGGGCCTGTTCCTGCTCCTCCATGGCCAGTACTGAAGGGCCTGTTCCTGCTCCCTCATGTCCAGTACGAAAGGGCCTGTTCCTCCATGTGCAGTACTGAAGGGCCTGTTCCTGCTTCTCCATGTCCCGAACTGAAGGGCCTGTTCCTGTTCCTCCATGTCCAGTACTAAGGGGCCTGTTCCTGCTCCTCCATGTCCAGTACTGAAAGGTCTGTTCCTGTTTCTGCATGTCCAGTACTGAAGGTCCTGTTCCTCAATGTCCAGTACTGAAGGGCCTGTTCCTGTTTCTCCATGTCCAGTATTGAAGGGCCTGTTCCTCCATGTCCAGTACTGAAGGTCCTGTTCCTGCTCCCTCATGTCCACTACTTAAGGGACTTTTCCTGCTCCTCCATGTCCAGTACTGAAGGGCCTGTTCCTCCATGTGCAGTACTGAAGGGCCTGTTCCTCCATGTCCAGTACTAAAGGGCCCGTTCCTGCTCCTCCATGTCCAGTACTAAAGGGCCCGTTCCTGTTTCTCCATGTCCAGTACTAAAGGGCCTGTTCCTCCATGTACAGTACAAAGGGACCTGTTCCTGCTCCTCCATGTCCAGTACTGAAGGTCCTGCTCCTCTATGTCCAGTACTAAAGAGCCTGTTCCTCCCTGTACAGTACTGAAGGGCCTGTTCCTCCATGTACAGTATTGAAGGGCCTGTTCCTGCTCTTCTATTTCCAGTACTAAAGGGCCTGTTCCTCCATGTCCAGTACTAAAGGGCCTGCTCCTCCATGTCTAGTACTAAAGGGCCTGCTCCTCCATGTCCAGTACTAAAGGGCCTGTTCTTGCTCCTCCATGTCCATTTCTGAAGGTCCTGTTCCTCCATGTCCAGTAGTAAAGGTCCTGTTCCTCCATGTCCAGTACTGAAGGGCCTGTTTGTCCATGTCCAGTACTGAAGGGCCTGTTTGTCCATGTCCAGAACTGAAGGGCCTGTACCTGCTCCCTCACGTCCACTACTTAAGGGCCTGTTCCTGCTCCTCCATTTCCAGTACTGAAGGGCCCGTTTCTCCATGTCCAGTACTGAAGGGCCTCTTCCTCCATGTCCAGTATCGAAGGGCCTGTTTCTCCATATCCAGTAAGAAGGGCCTGTTTCTCCATGTCCAGTACCGAAGGGCCTGTTCCTCCATGTCCAGTACTAAAGGGCCTGTTCCTGTTCCTACATGTCCAGTACTAAAGGGCCTGTTCCTCCATGTGCAGTACTGAAGGGCATGTTCCTGCTCCTCCATATCCAGCACTGAAGGGCCTGTTCCTGCTCCTCCATGTCCAGTACTGAAGGGCCTGTTCCTGCTCCTCCATGTCCAGCACTGAAGGGCCTGTTCCTGCTCCTCCATGTCCAGTACTGAAGTGCCTGTTCCTACTCCTCCATATCCAGTACTGAAGGGCCTGTTCCTGCTCCCTAATGTCCAATACTGAAGGGCCTGTTTCTCCATGTCCAGGACTAAAGGGCCAGTTCCTGTTCCTCCATCTCCAGTACTGAAGGGCCTGTTCCTGCTCCTCCATGGCCAGTACTGAAGGGCCTGTTCCTGCTCCCTCATGTCCAGTACTAAAGGGCCTGTTCCTGCTCCTCCATGTCCAGAACTGAAGGGCCATTTTCTCCATGTCCAGTACTGAAGAGCCTGTTTCTCCATGTCCAGTCCTGAAGGGCCTGTTCCTGCTCCCTCATGTCCAGTACTAAAGGGCATGTTCCTGCTCCTCCATTTCCAGTACTGAAGGTCCTGTTCCTGCTCCCTCATGTCCAGTACTGAATGTCCTGTTCCTGCTCCCTCATGTCCAGAACTGAAGGTCCTGCTCCTCCATGTCCAGTACTAAAGGGCCTGTTCCTGCTCCTCCATTTACAGTACTAAAGGGCCTGTTTTTCCATGTCCAATACTAAGGGGCCTGTTCCTGCTCCTCCATGTCCAGTACTGAAGGGCCTGTTCCTGCTTCTCCATGTCCCGTACTGAAGGGCCTGTTCCTGTTCCTCCATGTCCAGTACTAAGGGGCCTGTTCCTGCTGCCTCATGTCCAGTACTGAAGGGCCTGTTACTGCTCCCTCATGTCGAGTACTGAAGGTCCTGCTCCTCCATGTCCAGTACTGAAGGGCCTGTTCCTGCTCCTCCATGTCCAGTACTGAGGGGCCTGTTCTTGTTCCTCCATGTCCAGTACTGAAGGGCCTGTTTGTCCATGTCCAGTACTGAAGGGCCTGTTCCTGCTCCTCCATGTCCAGTACTGAAGGGCCTGTTCCTGCTCCTCCATTTCCAGTACTGAAGGGCCTGTTCCTGCTCCCTCATGTCCAGTACTAAAGGGCCTGTTCCTGCTCCTCCATTTCCAGTACTGAAGGTCCTGTTTCTGCTCCCTCATGTCCAGAACTGAAGGGCCTGTTCCTGCTCCTCCATGTCCAGTACTGAAGGGCCTGTTCCTGCTCCTCCATGTCCACTACTGAATGGCCTGTTCCCTCTCCTCCATAACCAATACTGAAGGGCCTGTTTCTCCATGTCCAGTACTGAAGGGCCTGTTCCTGCTCTCTCATTTCCAGTACTGAAGGGCCTGTTCCTGCTCTCTCATTTCCAGTACTGAAGGGCCTGTTACTGCTCCCTCATGTCGAGTACTGAAGGTCCTGCTCCTCCATGTCCAGTACTAAAGGGCCTGTTCCTGCTCCTCCATTTACAGTACTAAAGGGCCTGTTTTTCCATGTCCAGTACTGAAGGGCCTGTTCCTGCTCCTCCATGTCCAGTACTGACGGGCCTGTTTCTCCATGTCCAGCACTGAAGGGTCTGTTCCTCCATGTCCAGCACTGAAGGGCCTGTTCCTCTTCCTCCATGTCCAGTACTGAAGGGCCTGTTCCTGCTCCTCCATGTCCAGTACTGACGGGCCTGTTCCTGCTACTACATGTCCAGTACTAAAGGGCCTGTTACTCCATGTGCAGTACTGAAGGGCCTGTTCCTGCTCCTCCATGTCCAGTACTGAAGGGCCTGTTCTTGTTCCTCCATGTCCAGTACTGAAGGGCCTGTTTGTCCATGTCCAGTACTGAAGGGCCTGTTCCTGCTCCTCCATGTCCAGTACTGAAGGGCCTGTTCCTGTTCCTACATGTCCAGTACTGAAGGGCCTGTTCCTGTTCCTACATGTCCAGTACTGAAGGGCCTGTTCCTGCTCCCTAATGTCCATTACTGAAGGGCCTGTTTCTCCATGTCCAGGACTAAAGGGCCAGTTCCTGTTCCTCCATCTCCAGTACTGAAGGGCCTGTTCCTCCATGTCCAGTACTAAAGGGCCTGTTTGTCCATGTCCAGTACTGAAGGGCCTGTTCCTGCTCCTCCATGTCCAGTACTGAAGGGCCTGTTCCTGCTCCTCCATGTCCAGTACTGAAGGGCCTGTTCTTGTTCCTCCATGTCCAGTACTGAAGGGCTTGTTTGTCCATGTCCAGTACTGAAGGGCCTGTTCCTGCTCCTCCATGTCCAGTACTGAAGGGCCTGTTCTTGTTCCTCCATGTCCAGTACTGAAGGGCCTGTTTGTCCATGTCCAGTACTGAAGGGCCTGTTCCTGCTCCTCCATGTCCAGTACTGAAGGGCCTGTTCCTGTTCCTACATGTCCAGTACTGAAGGGCCTGTTCCTGCTCCTCCATGGCCAGTACTGAAGGGCCTGTTCCTGCTCCCTCATGTCCAGTACGAAAGGGCCTGTTCCTCCATGTGCAGTACTGAAGGGCCTGTTCCTGCTTCTCCATGTCCCGAACTGAAGGGCCTGTTCCTGTTCCTCCATGTCCAGTACTAAGGGGCCTGTTCCTGCTCCTCCATGTCCAGTACTGAAAGGTCTGTTCCTGTTTCTGCATGTCCAGTACTGAAGGTCCTGTTCCTCAATGTCCAGTACTGAAGGGCCTGTTCCTGTTTCTCCATGTCCAGTATTGAAGGGCCTGTTCCTCCATGTCCAGTACTGAAGGTCCTGTTCCTGCTCCCTCATGTCCACTACTTAAGGGACTTTTCCTGCTCCTCCATGTCCAGTACTGAAGGGCCTGTTCCTCCATGTGCAGTACTGAAGGGCCTGTTCCTCCATGTCCAGTACTAAAGGGCCCGTTCCTGCTCCTCCATGTCCAGTACTAAAGGGCCCGTTCCTGTTTCTCCATGTCCAGTACTAAAGGGCCTGTTCCTCCATGTACAGTACAAAGGGACCTGTTCCTGCTCCTCCATGTCCAGTACTGAAGGTCCTGCTCCTCTATGTCCAGTACTAAAGAGCCTGTTCCTCCCTGTACAGTACTGAAGGGCCTGTTCCTCCATGTACAGTATTGAAGGGCCTGTTCCTGCTCTTCTATTTCCAGTACTAAAGGGCCTGTTCCTCCATGTCCAGTACTAAAGGGCCTGCTCCTCCATGTCTAGTACTAAAGGGCCTGCTCCTCCATGTCCAGTACTAAAGGGCCTGTTCTTGCTCCTCCATGTCCATTTCTGAAGGTCCTGTTCCTCCATGTCCAGTAGTAAAGGTCCTGTTCCTCCATGTCCAGTACTGAAGGGCCTGTTTGTCCATGTCCAGTACTGAAGGGCCTGTTTGTCCATGTCCAGAACTGAAGGGCCTGTTCCTGCTCCCTCACGTCCACTACTTAAGGGCCTGTTCCTGCTCCTCCATTTCCAGTACTGAAGGGCCCGTTTCTCCATGTCCAGTACTGAAGGGCCTCTTCCTCCATGTCCAGTATCGAAGGGCCTGTTTCTCCATATCCAGTACTGAAGGGCCTGTTTCTCCATGTCCAGTACCGAAGGGCCTGTTCCTCCATGTCCAGTACTAAAGGGCCTGTTCCTGTTCCTACATGTCCAGTACTAAAGGGCCTGTTCCTCCATGTGCAGTACTGAAGGGCATGTTCCTGCTCCTCCATATCCAGCACTGAAGGGCCTGTTCCTGCTCCTCCATGTCCAGTACTGAAGGGCCTGTTCCTGCTCCTCCATGTCCAGCACTGAAGGGCCTGTTCCTGCTCCTCCATGTCCAGTACTGAAGTGCCTGTTCCTACTCCTCCATATCCAGTACTGAAGGGCCTGTTCCTGCTCCCTAATGTCCAATACTGAAGGGCCTGTTTCTCCATGTCCAGGACTAAAGGGCCAGTTCCTGTTCCTCCATCTCCAGTACTGAAGGGCCTGTTCCTGCTCCTCCATGGCCAGTACTGAAGGGCCTGTTCCTGCTCCCTCATGTACAGTACTAAAGGGCCTGTTCCTGCTCCTCCATGTCCACTACTGAATGGCCTGTTCCCTCTCCTGCATAACCAATACTGAAGGGCCTGTTTCTCCATGTCCAGTACTGAAGGGCCTGTTCCTTCTCTCTCATTTCCAGTACTGAAGGGCCTGTTCCTGCTCCCTCATGTCCAGTACTAAAGGGCCTGTTCCTGCTCCTCCATGTCCAGAACTGAAGGGCCATTTTCTCCATGTCCAGTACTGAAGAGCCTGTTTCTCCATGTCCAGTACTGAAGTGCCTGTTCCTGCTCCTCCATGTCCAGTACTGAAGGGCCTGTTCCTGCTCCTCCATTTCCAGTACTGAAGGGCCTGTTCCTGCTCCCTCATGTCCAGTACTAAAGGGCCTGTTCCTGCTCCTCCATTTCCAGTACTGAAGGTCCTGTTCCTGCTCCCTCATGTCCAGTACTGAAGGTCCTGTTCCTGCTCCCTCATGTCCAGAACTGAAGGGCCTGTTCCTGCTCCTCCATGTCCAGTACTGAAGGGCCTGTTCCTGCTCCTCCATGTCCACTACTGAATGGCCTGTTCCCTCTCCTCCATAACCAATACTGAAGGGCCTGTTTCTCCATGTCCAGTACTGAAGGGCCTGTTCCTGCTCTCTCATTTCCAGTACTGAAGGGCCTGTTCCTGCTCTCTCATTTCCAGTACTGAAGGGCCTGTTACTACTCCCTCATGTCGAGTACTGAAGGTCCTGCTCCTCCATGTCCAGTACTAAAGGGCCTGTTTTTCCATGTCCAATACTAAGGGGCCTGTTCCTGCTCCTCCATTTACAGTACTAAAGGGCCTGTTTTTCCATGTCCAATACTAAGGGGCCTGTTCCTGCTCCTCCATGTCCAGTACTGAAGGGCCTGTTCCTGCTTCTCCATGTCCCGTACTGAAGGGCCTGTTCCTGTTCCTCCATGTCCAGTACTAAGGGGCCTGTTCCTGCTGCCTCATGTCCAGTACTGAAGGGCATGTTACTTTTCCTCCATGTCCAATACTAAGGGGCCTGTTCCTGCTCCTCCATGTCCAGTATTGAAGTGCCTGTTCCTCCATGTCCAGTACTGAAGGGCCCTTTCCTGCTCCTCCATGTCCAGTACTGAAGGGCCTGTTCCTCCATGTCCAGTGCTTAAGGACCTGTTCCTCCATGTCCAGTATTGAATGCCATTTTCTCCATATCCAGTACTAAAGTGCCTGTTCCTGCTCACTCATGTCCACTTCTAAGGGGCCTGTTCCTGCTCCTCCATGTCCAGTTCTGAAGGTCCTGTTCATCCATGTCCAGTACTGAAGGGCCTATTCCTGCTTCTCCATGTCCCGTACTGAAGGGCCTGTTCCTGTTCCTCCATGTCCAGTACTAAGGGGCCTGTTCCTGCTCCTCCATGTCCAGTACTGAAGGTCCTGTTCCTCAATGTCCAGTACTGAAGGGCCTGTTCCTGTTTCTCCATGTCCAGTATTGAAGGGCCTGTTCCTCCATGTCCAGTACTGAAGGGCCTGTTCCTGCTCCTCCATGTCCAGTACTGAAGTTCCTGCTCCCTCATGTCCAGTACTAAAGGCCCTGTTCCTCTATGTCAAGTACTGAAAGGCCTGTTCCTCCATGTCCAGTACTAAAGAGCCTGTTCCTCCCTGTACAGTACTGAAGGGCCTGTTCCTGCTCTTCTATTTCCAGTACTAAAAGGCCTGTTCCTCCATGTCCAGTACTAAAGGGCCTGCTCCTCCATGTCTAGTACTAAAGGGCCTGATCCTCCATGTCCAGTACTAAAGGGCCTGTTCCTGCTCCTCCATGTCCAGTACTGAAGGGCCTGTTCCTCCATGTCCAGTACTTAAGGACCTGTTCCTCCATGTCCAGTACTTAAGGACCTGTTCCTCCATGTCCAGTATTGAATGCCATTTTCTCCATGTCCAGTACTGAAGGGCCTGTTCCTGCTCACTCATGTCCACTTCTAAGGGGCCTGTTCCTGCTCCTCCATGTCCAGTTCTGAAGGTCCTGTTCCTCCATGTCCAGTACAAAAGGTCCTGTTTGTCCATGTCCAGTACTGAAGGGCCTGTTTGTCCATGTCCAGAACTGAAGGGCCTGTTCCTGCTCCCTCACGTCCACTATTTAAGGGCCTGTTCCTGCTCCTCCATTTCCAGTACTGAAGGGCCTGTTTCTCCATGTCCAGTACTGAAGGGCCTCTTCCTCCATGTCCAGTATTGAAGGGCCTGTTTCTCCATATCCAGTACTGAAGGGCCTGTTTCTCCATGTCCAGTACCGAAGGGCCCGTTCCTCCATGTCCAGTACTAAAGGGCCTGTTCCTGTTCCTACATGTCCAGTACTAAAGGGCCTGTTCCTCCATGTGCAGTACTGAAGGGCATGTTCCTGCTCCTCCATGTCCAGCACTAAAGGGCCTGTTCCTGCTCCTCCATGTCCAGTACTGAAGGGCCTGTTCCTGCTCCTCCATGTCCAGTACTGAAGGGCCATTTCCTGCTCCTCCATGTCCAGCACTGAAGGGCCTGTTCCTGCTCCTCCATGTCCAGTACTGAAGTGCCTGTTCCTGCTCCTCCATATCCAGTACGGAAGGGCCTGTTCCTGCTCCTCCATGTCCAGTACTGAAGGGCCTGTTCCTCCATGTCCAGTATTGAAGGGCCTGTTCCTGCTCCTCCATGTCCAGTACTGACGGGCCTGTTTCTCCATGTCCAGTACTGAAGGGCCTGTTCCTCCATGTCCAGCACTGAAGGGCCTGTTCCTGCTCCTCCATGTCCAGTACTGAAGGGCCTGTTCCTGTTCCCTCATGTCCTGTACTGAAGGGCCTGTTCCTGCTCTTCCATGTCTAGTGCTGAAGTGCCTGTTTCTCCATGTCCAGTACTGAAGGGCCTGTTCCTGTTTCTCCATGTCCAGTACTGAAGGGCCTGTTCCTGTTTCTCCATGTCCAGCACTGAAGGGCCTGTTCCTGCTCCTCCATGTCCACTACTGAAGGGCCTGTTCCTGCTCCTCCATGTCCAGTACTGAAGGGCCTGTTCCTGCTTCTCCATGTCCAGTACTGAAGGGCCTGTTCCTCCATGTCCAGTACTGAAGGGTCTTTTCCTGCTTCTCCATGTCCAGTACTGAAGTACCTGTTCCTGCTCCTCCATGTCAAGTACTGAAGGGCCTGTTCCTCCATGTCCAGTACTGAAGGGCCTGTTCCTGCTCTTCCATGTCCAGTGCTGACGGGCCTGTTTCTCCATGTCCAGCACTGAAGGGCCTGTTCCTGTTCCTCCATGTCCAGTACTGAAGGGCCTGTTCCTGCTCCTCCATGTCCAGTACTGACGGGCCTGTTTCTCCATGTCCAGTACTGAAGTGCCTGTTCCTCCATGTCCAGCACTGAAGGGCCTGTTCCTGCTCCTCCATGTCCAGTACTGAAGGGCCTGTTCCTGCTCCTCCATGTCCAGTACTGAAGGGCCTGTTTCTCCATGTCCAGTACTGAAGGGCCTGTTCCTCCATGTCCAGTACTGAAGGGCCTGTTTTTCCATGTCCAGTAACGAAGAGCCTGTTCCTCCATGTCCAGTAGTAAAGATCCTGTTCCTCCCTGTACAGTACTGAAGGGCCTGTTCCTCCATGTACAGTATTGAAGGGCCTGTTCCTGCTCTTCTATTTCCAGTACTAAAGGGCCTGTTCCTCCATATCTAGTACTAAAGGGCCTGGTCGTCCATGTCCAGTACTGAAGGGCCTGCTTTTTCATGTCCAGTACTGAAGGGCCTGTTCCTGCTCCCTCATGTCCAGTACTAAAGGACCTGTTCATGCTCCTCCATGTCCAGTCCTAAAGGGCCTGTTCCTGCTTCTCCATGTCCAGTACTGAATAGCCTGTTCCTCCATGTCCAGTATTGAAGCGCCTGTTCCTCCATGTGCAGTACTGAAGGGCCTGTTCCTCCATGTCCAGTACTAAAGGGCCTGTTCCTGCTCTTCCATGTCCAGTGCTGACGGGCCTGTTTCTCCATGTCCAGCACTGAAGGGCCTGTTCCTCCATGTCCAGCACTGAAGGGCCTGTTCCTGTTCCTCCATGTCCAGTACTGAAGGGCCTGTTCCTGCTCCTCCATGTCCAGTACTGACGGGCCTGTTTCTCCATGTCCAGTACTGAAGGGCCTGTTCCTCCATGTCCAGCACTGAAGGGCCTGTTCCTGTTCCTCCATGTCCAGTACTGAAGGGCCTGTTCCTGCTCCTCCATGTCCAGTACTGACGGGCCTGTTTCTCCATGTCCAGTACTGAAGGGCCTGTTCCTCCATGTCCAGCACTGAAGGGCCTGTTCCTGCTCCTCCATGTCCAGTACTGAAGGGCCTGTTCCTGCTCCTCCATGTCCAGTACTGAAGGGCCTGTTTCTCCATGTCCAGTACTGAAGGGCCTGTTCCTCCATGTCCAGTACTAAAGGGCCTGTTCCTGCTCCTCCATGTCCAGTACTGAAGGGCCTGTTCCTCCATGTCCAGTTCTTAAGGACCTGTTCCTCCATGTCCAGTATTGAATGCCATTTTCTCCATGTCCAGTACTGAAGGGCCTATTCCTGCTCACTCATGTCCACTTCTTAAGGGCCTGTTCCTGCTCCTCCATGTCCAGTTCTGAAGGTCCTGTTCCTCCATGTCCAGTACTGAAGGGCCTGTTTCTCCATGTCCAGTACTGAAGGGCCTATTCCTGCTCCTCCATGTCCAGTACTGAAGGGCCTGTTTGTCCATGTCCAGTACTGAAGGGCCTGTTCCTGCTCCTCCATGTCCAGTACTAAAGGGCATGTTCCTGCTCCTCCATGTCCAGTACTGAAGGGCCTGTTCCTGCTTCTCCATGTCCAGTACTGAAGGGCCTGTTCCTCCATGTCCAGTACTGAAGGGTCTTTTCCTGCTTCTCCATGTCCAGTACTGAAGTACCTGTTCCTGCTCCTCCATGTCAAGTACTGAAGGGCCTGTTCCTCCATGTCCAGTACTGAAGGGCCTGTTCCTGCTCTTCCATGTCCAGTGCTGACGGGCCTGTTTCTCCATGTCCAGCACTGAAGGGCCTGTTCCTCCATGTCCAGCACTGAAGGGCCTTATCCTGTTCCTCCATGTCCAGTACTGAAGGGCCTGTTCCTGCTCCTCCATGTCCAGTACTGACGGGCCTGTTTCTCCATGTCCAGTACTGAAGGGCCTGTTCCTCCATGTCCAGCACTGAAGGGCCTGTTCCTGCTCCTCCATGTCCAGTACTGAAGGGCCTGTTCCTGCTCCTCCATGTCCAGTACTGAAGGGCCTGTTTCTCCATGTCCAGTACTGAAGGGCCTGTTCCTCCATGTCCAGTATTGAAGGGCCAGTTTCTGCTACTCCATGTCCAGAACTGAAGGGCTTTTTACTGCTCCTCCATGTCCAGTATTGAAGGGCCTGTTTCTCCATATCCAGTACTGAAGGGCCTGTTTCTCCATATCCAGTACTGAAGGGCCTGTTTTTCCATGTCCAGTAACGAAGAGCCTGTTCCTCCATGTCCAGTAGTAAAGATCCTGTTCCTCCCTGTACAGTACTGAAGGGCCTGTTCCTCCATGTACAGTATTGAAGGGCCTGTTCCTGCTCTTCTATTTCCAGTACTAAAGGGCCTGTTCCTCCATATCTAGTACTAAAGGGCCTGTTCGTCCATGTCCAGTACTGAAGGGCCTGCTTTTTCATGTCCAGTACTGAAGGGCCTGTTCCTGCTCCCTCATGTCCAGTACTAAAGGACCTGTTCCTGCTCCTCCATGTCCAGTCCTAAAGGGCCTGTTCCTGCTTCTCCATGTCCAGTACTGAATAGCCTGTTCCTCCATGTCCAGTATTGAAGCGCCTGTTCCTCCATGTGCAGTACTGAAGGGCCTGTTCCTCCATGTCCAGTACTAAAGGGCCTGTTCCTGCTCTTCCATGTCCAGTGCTGACGGGCCTGTTTCTCCATGTCCAGCACTGAAGGGCCTGTTCCTCCATGTCCAGCACTGAAGGGCCTGTTCCTGTTCCTCCATGTCCAGTACTGAAGGGCCTGTTCCTGCTCCTCCATGTCCAGTACTGACGGGCCTGTTTCTCCATGTCCAGTACTGAAGGGCCTGTTCCTCCATGTCCAGCACTGAAGGGCCTGTTCCTGTTCCTCCATGTCCAGTACTGAAGGGCCTGTTCCTGCTCCTCCATGTCCAGTACTGACGGGCCTGTTTCTCCATGTCCAGTACTGAAGGGCCTGTTCCTCCATGTCCAGCACTGAAGGGCCTGTTCCTGCTCCTCCATGTCCAGTACTGAAGGGCCTGTTCCTGCTCCTCCATGTCCAGTACTGAAGGGCCTGTTTCTCCATGTCCAGTACTGAAGGGCCTGTTCCTCCATGTCCAGTACTAAAGGGCCTGTTCCTGCTCCTCCATGTCCAGTACTGAAGGGCCTGTTCCTCCATGTCCAGTACTTAAGGACCTGTTCCTCCATGTCCAGTATTGAATGCCATTTTCTCCATGTCCAGTACTGAAGGGCCTATTCCTGCTCACTCATGTCCACTTCTTAAGGGCCTGTTCCTGCTCCTCCATGTCCAGTTCTGAAGGTCCTGTTCCTCCATGTCCAGTACTGAAGGGCCTGTTTCTCCATGTCCAGTACTGAAGGGCCTATTCCTGCTCCTCCATGTCCAGTACTGAAGGGCCTGTTTGTCCATGTCCAGTACTGAAGGGCCTGTTCCTGCTCCTCCATGTCCAGTACTAAAGGGCATGTTCCTGTTTCTCCATGTCCAGTACTGAAGGGCCTATTCCTGCTCCTCCATGTCCAGTACTGAAGGGCCTGTTTGTCCATGTCCAGTACTGAAGGGCCTGTTCCTGCTCCTCCATGTCCAGTACTGAAGGGCCTGTTCCTCCATGTCCAGTACTTAAGGACCTGTTCCTCCATGTCCAGTATTGAATGCCATTTTCTCCATGTCCAGTACTGAAGGGCCTATTCCTGCTCACTCATGTCCACTTCTTAAGGGCCTGTTCCTGCTCCTCCATGTCCAGTTCTGAAGGTCCTGTTTCTCCATGTCCAGTACTGAAGGGCCTGTTCCTGCTCCTCCATGTCCAGTACTGAAGGGCCTGTTCCTGCTCCTCCATGTCCAGTACTGAAGGGCATGTTCCTGCTCCTCCATGTCCAGTACTGAAGGGCCTGTTCTTTCATGTGTAGTACTGAAGAGCCTGTCCCTGTTTCTCCATGTCCAGTATTGAAGGGCCTGCTCCTCCATGTCTAGTACTGAAGGGCCTGTTCCTGCTCCCTCATGTACAGTACTAAAGGACCTGTTCCTGCTCCTCCATGTCCAGTCCTAAAGGGCCTGTTCCTGCTTCTCCATGTCCAGTACTGAAGGGCCTGTTCCTCCATGTCCAGTATTGAAGTGCCTGTTCCTCCATGTGCAGTACTGAAGGGCCTGTTCCTCCATGTCCAGTACTAAAGGGCCTGTTCCTGCTCCTCCATATGCAGTACTGAAGGGCCTGTTCCTCCATGTCCAGTACTAAAGGGCCTGTTCCTGCTCCTCCATGTCCAGTTCTGAAGGTCCTGTTCCTCCATGTCCAGTACTGAAGGGCCTGTTTCTCCATGTCCAGTACTGAAGGGCCTATTCCTGCTCCTCCATGTCCAGTACTGAAGGGCCTGTTTGTCCATGTCCAGTACTGAAGGGCCTGTTCCTGCTCCTCCATGTCCAGTACTAAAGGGCATGTTCCTGTTTCTCCATGTCCAGTACTGAAGGGCCTGTTCCTGCTCCTCCATTTCCAATACTGAAGGGCCTGTTCCTGCTCCTCCATGTCCAATATTGATGGGCCTGTTTCTCCATGTCCAGTACTGAAGGGCTTGTTCCTGTTTCTCCATGTCCAGCACTGAAGGGCCTGTTCCTGCTCCTCCATGTCCAGTACTGAAGGGCCTGTTCCTGCTCCTCCATGTCCAGTACTGAAGGGCCTGTTCCTGCTCCTCCATGTCCAGTACTGAAGGGACTGTTCCTGCTCCTCCATGTCCAGTACTGAAGGGCCTGTTCCTGCTCCCTCATGTCCAGTACTAAAGGGCCTGCTCCCTCATGTCCAATACTAAAGGGCCTGTTCCTGCTCCTACATTTCCAGTACTGAAGGGCCTGTTCCTGCTCCCTCATGTCCAGTACTAAAGGGCCTGTTCCTCCATGTCCATTACTGAAGGGCCTGTTCCTGCTCCCTCATGTCCAATACAAAAGGGCCTGTTCCTGCTCCTCCATGTCCAGTACTGAAGGGCCTGTTCCTGCTCCCTCATGTCCAGTACTAAAGGGCCTGTTCCTCCATGTCAAGTAGTAAGGGGCCTGTTCCTGCTCCTCCATGTCCAGTATTGAAGGGCCTGTTTCTCCATGTCCATTACTGAAGGGCCTGTTCCTGCTCCCTCATGTCCAATACTAAAGGGCCTGTTCCTGCTCCTCCATTTCCAGTACTGAAGGGCCTGTTCCTGCTCCCTCATTTAGTACTGTACATGAGGGAACAGGAACAGTCCCTTTAGTACTGGACATGGAGAAGCAGGAACAGGCACTTCAGTACTGGACATGGAGGAACAGGGACAGGCCCTTCAGTACCGGACATGGAGGAACAGGCCCTTCAGTACTGGACATGGAGGAGCAGTTACAGTACTGAAGGGCCTGTTCCTGCTCCCTCTTGTCCATCACTGAAGGGCCTGTTCCTGTTCCTCCTAGTCCACTACTTAAGGGCCTGTTCCTACTTCTCCATGTCCAGTACTGAAGGGCCTGTTTCTCCATGTCCAATACTGAAGGGTCTGTTCATGCTCCATTATGTCCAGTGCCAAAGGGCCTGTTCCTGCTCCTCCTATTCCAGTACTGAAGGGCCTGTTCCTGCTCCCTTATGTCCATCACTGAAGGGCCTGTTACTTCTCCCTTATTTCCATCACTGAAAGGCCTGTTCCTGTTCCTCCATGTCCAGTACTAAAGGGCTTGTTCCTGCTCCTCCATGTCCAGTACTGAAGGTCCTGTTCCTGTTTCTCCATGTCCAGTACTAAAGGGCCTGTTCCTCCCTGTACAGTACTGAAGGGCCTGTTCCTCCATGTACAGTATTGAAGGGCCTGTTCCTGCTCTTCTATTTCCAGTACTAAAGGGCCTGTTCCTCCATGTCCAGTACTAAAGAGCCTGTTCCTCCCTGTACAGTACTGAAGGGCCTGTTCCTCCATGTACAGTATTAAAGGGCCTGTTCCTGCTCTTCTATTTCCAGTACTAAAGGGCCTGTTCCTCCATGTCCAGTACTAAAGGGCCTGCTCCTCCATGTCTAGTACTAAAGGGCCTGCTCCTCCATGTCCAGTACTAAAGGGCCTGTTCCTGCTCCTCCATGTCCAGTACTGAAGGGCCTGTTCCTCCATGTCCAGTATTGAATGCCATTTTCTCCATGTCCAGTACTAAAGGGCCTGTTTCTCCATGTCCAGTACTGAAGGGCCTGTTCCTGTTTCTCCATGTCCAGCACTGAAGGGTCTGTTCCTGCTCCTCCATGTCCAGTACTGAAGGGCCTGTTCCTGCTCCTCCATGTCCAGTACTGAAGGGCCTGTTCCTGCTCCTCCATGTCCAGTACTGACGGGCCTGTTTCTCCATGTCCAGTACTGAAGGGCCTGTTCCTCCATATCCAGTACTGAAGGGCCTGTTCCTGCTCCTCCATGTCCAGTACTGAAGGGCCTGTTCCTGCTCCTCCATGTCCAGTACTGAAGGGCCTGTTCCTCCATATCCAGTACTGAAGGGCCTGTTCCTGCTCCTCCATGTTCAGTACTGAAGAGCCTGTTCCTGCTCTTCCATGTCTAGTACTAAAGTGCCTGTTTCTCCATGTCCAGTACTGAAGGGCCTGTTCCTGTTCCTCCATTTCCAGTACTGAAGGGCCTGTTCCTGCTCCTCCATGCCCAATATTGATGGGCCTGTTTCTCCATGTCCAGTACTGAAGGGCCTGTTCCTGTTTCTCCATGTCCAGCACTGAAGGGCCTGTTCCTGCTCCTCCATGTCCAGTACTGAAGGGCCTGTTCCTGCTCCTCCATGTCCAGTACTGAAGGGCCTGTTCCTGCTTCTCCGTGTCCAGTACTGAAGTACCTGTTCCTGCTCCTCCATGTCCAGTACTGAAGGGCCTGTTCCTGCTCCTCCTTGTCCAGCACTGAAGGGCCTGTTCCTCCATGTCCAGTACTGAAGGGCCTGTTCCTGCTCCTCCATGTCCAGTACTGAAGGGCCTGTTCCTGCTCCTCCATGTCCAGTACTGACGGGCCTGTTCCTCCATGTCCAGTACTGAAGGGCCTGTTCCTGCTCCTCCATGTCCAGTACTGACGGGCCTGTTCCTCCATGTCCAGTACTGAAGGGCCTGTTCCTCCATGTCCAGTACTGAAGGGCCTGTTCCTGCTCCTCCATGTCCAGTACTGACGGGCCTGTTTATCCATGTCCAGTACTGAAGGGCCTGTTCCTCCATGTCCAGCACTGAAGGGCCTGTTCCTGCTCCTCCATGTCCAGTACTGAAGGGCCTGTTCCTGCTCCTCCATGTCCTGTACTGAAGGGCCTGTTTCTCCATGTCCAGTACTGAAGGGCTTGTTCCTCCATGTCCAGTATTGAAGGGCCTGTTCCTCCATGTCCAGTACTGAAGGGCCTGTTTCTCCATATCCAGTACTGAAGGGCCTGTTTTTCCATGTACAGTACTGAAGGGCCTGTTCCTCCATGTCCAGTACTGAAGGGCCTGTTCCTGCTCCTCCATTTCCAATACTGAAGGGCCTGTTCATGCTCCTCCATGTCCAATATTGATGGGCCTGTTTCTCCATGTCCAGTACTGAAGGGCCTGTTCCTGTTTCTCCATGTCCAGCACTGAAGGGCCTGTTCCTCCATGTCCAGTACAAAGGGACCTGTTCCTGCTCCTCCATGTCCAGTACTGAAGGTCCTGCTCCCTCATGTCCAGTACTAAAGGCCCTGTTCCTCTATGTCAAGTACTGAAGGGCCTGTTCCTCCATGTGCAGTACTGAAGGGCCTGTTCCTCCATGTCCAGTGCTAAAGGGCCTGTTCCTGTTCCTCCATGTCCAATACTGAATGGCCTGTTCCTGCTCCTCCATGTCCAGTACTAAAGGGCCTGTTCCTGTTCCTCCATGTCCAATACTGAATGGCCTGTTCCTGCTCCTCCATGTCCAGTACTGAAGTGCCTGTTCCTGCTCCTCCATGTCCAGTACTGAAGGGCCTGTTCCTGCTCCTCCATGTCCAGTACTGAAGGGCCTGTTCCTGCTCCCTCATGTCCAGTACTAAAGGGCCTGTTCCTCCATGTGCAGTACTGAAGGGCCTGTTCCTGCTTCTCCATGTCCAGCACTGAAGGGCCTGTTCCTGCTCCTCCATGTCCAGTACTGAAGGGCCTGTTCCTGCTCTTACATGTCCAGTACTGAAGGGCCTGTTCCTGCTCCTCCATGTCCAGTACTGAAGGGCCTGTTCCTGCTCCTCCATGTCCAGCACTGAAGGGCCTGTTCCTGCTCCTCCATGTCCAGTACTGAAGGGCCTGTTCCTGCTCCTCCATGTCCAGTACTGAAGGGCCTGTTCCTGCTCCTCCATGTCCAGTACTGAAGGGCCTGTTTGTCCATGTCCAGTACTGAAGGGCCTGTTCCTGCTCCTCCATGTCCAGTACTGAAGGGCCTGTTCCTGTTCCTACATGTCCAGTACTGAAGGGCCTGTTCCTGTTCCTACATGTCCAGTACTGAAGGGCCTGTTCCTGCTCCCTAATGTCCATTACTGAAGGGCCTGTTTCTCCATGTCCAGGACTAAAGGGCCAGTTCCTGTTCCTCCATCTCCAGTACTGAAGGGCCTGTTCCTGCTCCTCCATGTCCAGTACTGAAGGGCCTGTTCCTGCTCCCTCATGTCCAGTACTAAAGGGCCAGTTCCTGTTCCTCCATGTGCAGTACTGAAGGGCCGGTTCCTGCTCCTCCATGTCCAGTACTGAAGGGCCTGTTCCTGCTCCCTCATGTCCAGTACTAAAGGGCCTGTTCCTCCATGTGCACTACTGAAGGGCCTGTTCCTGCTTCTCCATGTCCAGTACTGAAGGGCCTGTTCCTGCTCCTCCATGTCCAGTACTGAAGGGCCTGTGCCTGCTCCTCCATGTCCAGCACTGAAGGGCCTGTTCCTGCTCCTCCATGTCCAGTACTGAAGTGCCTGTTCCTGCTCCTCCATGTCCAATACTGAAGGGCCTGTTCCTGCTCCTCCATGTCCAGTACTGAAGGGCCTGTTCCTGCTCCTCCATGTCCAGTACTGATGGGCCTGTTTCTCCATGTCAAGTACTGAAGGGCCTGTTCCTCCATATCCAGTACTGAAGGGCCTGTTCCTGCTCCTCCATGTCCAGTACTGAAGGGCCTGTTCCTGTTCCCTCATGTCCTGTACTGAAGAGCCTGTTCCTGCTCTTCCATGTCTAGTACTAAAGTGCCTGTTTCTCCATGTCCAGTACTGAAGGGCCTGTTCCTGTTTCTCCATGTCCAGTACTGAAGGGCGTGTTCCTGTTCCTCCATTTCCAGTACTGAAGGGCCTGTTCCTGCTCCTCCATGCCCAATATTGATGGGCCTGTTTCTCCATGTCCAGTACTGAAGGGCCTGTTCCTGTTTCTCCATGTCCAGCACTGAAGGGCCTGTTCCTGCTCCTCCATGTCCAGTACTGAAGGGCCTGTTCCTGCACCTCCATGTCCAGTACTGAAGGGCCTGTTCCTGCTCCTCCATGTCCAGCACTGAAGGGCCTGTTCCTCCATGTCCAGTACTGAAGGGCCTGTTCCTGCTCCTCCATGTCCAGTACTGAAGGGCCTGTTCCTCCATGTCCAGTACTGAAGGGCCTGTTCCTCCATGTCCAGCACTGAAGGGCCTGTTCCTGTTCCTCCATGTCCAGTACTGAAGGGCCTGTTCCTGCTCCTCCATGTCCAGTACTGAAGGGCCTGTTCCTCCTCCTCCATGCCCAAAATTGATGGGCATTTTTCTCCATGTCCAGTACTGAAGGGCCTGTTCCTGCTCATCCATGTCCAGTACTGAAGGGCCTGTTCCTGCTCCTCCATGTCCAGTACTGAAGGGCCTGTTCCTCCTCCTCCATGCCCAAAATTGATGGGCCTGTTTCTCCATGTCCAGTACTGAAGGGCCTGTTCCTGTTTCTCCATGTCCAGCACTGAAGGGCCTGTTCCTGCTCCTCCATGTCCAGTACTGAAGGGCCTGTTCCTGCTCCTCCATGTCCAGTACTGAAGGGCCTGTTCCTGCTCCTCCATGTCCAGTACTGAAGGCCCTATTTGTCCATGTCCAGTACTGAAGGGCCTGTTCCTGCTCCTCCATGTCCAGTACTGAAGGGCCTGTTCCTGTTCCTACATGTCCAGTACTGAAGGGCCTGTTCCTGTTCCTACATGTCCAGTACTGAAGGGCCTGTTCCTGCTCCCTAATGTCCATTACTGAAGGGCCTGTTTCTCCATGTCCAGGACTAAAGGGCCAGTTCCTGTTCCTCCATCTCCAGTACTGAAGGGCCTGTTCCTGCTCCTCCATGTCCAGTACTGAAGGGCCTGTTCCTGCTCCCTCATGTCCAGTACTGAAGGGCCTGTTCCTGTTCCTACATGTCCAGTACTGAAGGGCCTGTTCCTGTTCCTACATGTCCAGTACTGAAGGGCCTGTTCCTGCTCCCTAATGTCCATTACTGAAGGGCCTGTTTCTCCATGTCCAGGACTAAAGGGCCAGTTCCTGTTCCTCCATGTGCAGTACTGAAGGGCCTGTTCCTGCTTCTCCATGTCCCGTACTGAAGGGCCTGTACCTGCTTCTCCATGTCCCGTACTGAAGGGCCTGTTCCTGCTCCTCCATGTCCAGTACTGAAAGGTCTGTTCCTGTTTCTGCATGTCCAGTACTGAAGGTCCTGTTCCTCAATGTCCAGTACTGAAGGGCCTGTTCCTGTTTCTCCATGTCCAGTATTGAAGGGCCTGTTCCTCCATGTCCAGTGCTAAAGGGCCCGTTCCTGCTCCTCCATGTCCAGTACTAAAGGGCCTGTTCCTGTTCCTCCATGTCCAATACTGAATGGCCTGTTCCTGTTTCTCCATGTCCAGTACTAAAGGGCCTGTTCCTCCATGTCCAGTACAAAGGGACCTGTTCCTGCTCCTCCATGTCCAGTACTGAAGGTCCTGCTCCTCTATGTCAAGTACTGAAAGGCCTGTTCCTCTATGTCAAGTACTGAAAGGCCTGTTCCTCCATGTCCAGTACTAAAGAGCCTGTTCCTCCCTGTACAGTACTGAAGGGCCTGTTCCTCCATGTACAGTATTGAAGGGCCTGTTCCTGCTCTTCTATTTCCAGTACTAAAGGGCCTGTTCCTCCATGTCCAGTACTAAAGAGCCTGTTCCTCCCTGTACAGTACTGAAGGGCCTGTTCCTCCATGTACAGTATTAAAGGGCCTGTTCCTGCTCTTCTATTTCCAGTACTAAAGGGCCTGTTCCCCCATGTCCAGTACTAAAGGGCCTGCTCCTCCATGTCTAGTACTAAAGGGCCTGCTCCTCCATGTCCAGTACTAAAGGGCCTGTTCCTGCTCCTCCATGTCCAGTACTGAAGGGCCTGTTCCTCCATGTCCAGTATTGAATGCCATTTTCTCCATGTCCAGTACTAAAGGGCCTGTTTCTCCATGTCCAGCACTGAAGGGTCTGTTCCTGCTCCTCCATGTCCAGTACTGAAGGGCCTGTTCCTGCTCCTCCATGTCCAGTACTGAAGGGCCTGTTCCTGCTCCTCCATGTCCAGTACTGAAGGGCCTGTTTGTCCATGTCCAGTACTGAAGGGCCTGTTCCTGCTCCTCCATGTCCAGTACTGAAGGGCCTGTTCCTGCTCCTCCATGTCCAGTACTGACGGGCCTGTTTCTCCATGTCCAGTACTGAAGGGCCTGTTCCTCCATATCCAGTACTGAAGGGCCTGTTCCTGCTCCTCCATGTCCAGTACTGAAGGGCCTGTTCCTGCTCCTCCATGTCCAGTACTGACGGGCCTGTTTCTCCATGTCCAGTACTGAAGGGCCTGTTCCTCCATATCCAGTACTGAAGGGCCTGTTCCTGCTCCTCCATGTTCAGTACTGAAGAGCCTGTTCCTGCTCTTCCATGTCTAGTACTAAAGTGCCTGTTTCTCCATGTCCAGTACTGAAGGGCCTGTTCCTGTTTCTCCATGTCCAGCACTGAAGGGCCTGTTCCTGCTCCTCCATGTCCAGTACTGAAGGGCCTGTTCCTGCTCCTCCATGTCCAGTACTGAAGGGCCTGTTCCTGCTTCTCCGTGTCCAGTACTGAAGTACCTGTTCCTGCTCCTCCATGTCCAGTACTGAAGGGCCTGTTCCTCCATATCCAGTACTGAAGGGCCTGTTGCTGCTCCTCCATGTTCAGTACTGAAGAGCCTGTTCCTGCTCTTCCATGTCTAGTACTAAAGTGCCTGTTTCTACATGTCCAGTACTGAAGGGCCTGTTCCTGTTTCTCCATGTCCAGTACTGAAGGGCCTGTTCCTGTTCCTCCATTTCCAGTACTGAAGGGCCTGTTCCTGCTCCTCCATGCCCAATATTGATGGGCCTGTTTCTCCATGTCCAGTACTGAAGGGCCTGTTCCTGTTTCTCCATGTCCAGCACTGAAGGGCCTGTTCCTGCTCCTCCATGTCCAGTACTGAAGGGCCTGTTCCTGCTCCTCCATGTCCAGTACTGAAGGGCCTGTTCCTGCTTCTCCGTGTCCAGTACTGAAGTACCTGTTCCTGCTCCTCCATGTCCAGCACTGAAGGGCCTGTTCCTCCATGTCCAGTACTGAAGGGCCTGTTCCTGCTCCTCCATGTCCAGTACTGACGGGCCTGTTTCTCCATGTCCAGTACTGAAGGGCCTGTTCCTCCATGTCCAGCACTGAAGGGCCTGTTCCTGTTCCTCCATGTCCAGTACTGAAGGGCCTGTTCCTGCTCCTCCATGTCCAGTACTGACGGGCCTGTTTCTCCATGTCCAGTACTGAAGGGCCTGTTCCTCCATGTCCAGCACTGAAGGGCCTGTTCCTGCTCCTCCATGTCCAGTACTGAAGGGCCTGTTCCTGCTCCTCCATGTCCAGTACTGACGGGCCTGTTTCTCCATGTCCAGTACTGAAGGGCCTGTTTCTCCATGTCCAGTACTGAAGGGCTTGTTCCTCCATGTCCAGTATTGAAGGGCCTGTTCCTGCTCCTCCATGTCCAGTACTGAAGGGCCTGTTCCTCCATGTCCAGAACTGAAGGGCCTGTTTCTCCATATCCAGTACTGAAGGGCCTGTTTTTCCATGTACAGTACTGAAGGGCCTGTTCCTCCATGTCCAGTACTGAAGGGCCTGTTCCTGCTCCTCCATTTCCAATACTGAAGGGCCTGTTCATGCTCCTCCATGTCCAATATTGATGGGCCTGTTTCTCCATGTCCAGTACTGAAGGGCCTGTTTCCTGTTTCTCCATGTCCAGCACTGAAGGGCCTGTTCCTCCATGTCCAGTACAAAGGGACCTGTTCCTGCTCCTCCATGTCCAGTACTGAAGGTCCTGCTCCCTCATGTCCAGTACTAAAGGGACTTTTCCTGCTCCTCCATGTCCAGTACTGAAGGGCCTGTTCCTCCATGTGCAGTACTGAAGGGCCTGTTCCTCCATGTCCAGTGCTAAAGGGCCCGTTCCTGCTCCTCCATGTCCAGTACTAAAGGGCCTGTTCCTGTTCCTCCATGTCCAATACTGAATGGCCTGTTCCTGCTCCTCCATGTCCAGTACTGAAGTGCCTGTTCCTGCTCCTCCATGTCCAGTACTGAAGGGCCTGTTCCTGCTCCTCCATGTCCAGTACTGAAGGGCCTGTTCCTGCTCCCTCATGTCCAGTACTAAAGGGCCTGTTCCTCCATGTGCAGTACTGAAGGGCCTGTTCCTGGTTCTCCATGTCCAGCACTGAAGGGCCTGTTCCTGCTCCTCCATGTCCAGTACTGAAGGGCCTGTTCCTGCTCTTACATGTCCAGTACTGAAGGGCCTGTTCCTGCTCCTCCATGTCCAGTACTGAAGGGCCTGTTCCTGCTCCTCCATGTCCAGCACTGAAGGGCCTGTTCCTGCTCCTCCATGTCCAGTACTGAAGGCCCGGTTCCTGCTCCTCCATGTCCAGTACTGAAGGGCCTGTTCCTGCTCCTCCATGTCCAGTACTGAAGGGCCTGTTTGTCCATGTCCAGTACTGAAGGGCCTGTTCCTGCTCCTCCATGTCCAGTACTGAAGGGCCTGTTCCTGTTCCTACATGTCCAGTACTGAAGGGCCTGTTCCTGTTCCTACATGTCCAGTACTGAAGGGCCTGTTCCTGCTCCCTAATGTCCATTACTGAAGGGCCTGTTTCTCCATGTCCAGGACTAAAGGGCCAGTTCCTGTTCCTCCATCTCCAGTACTGAAGGGCCTGTTCCTGCTCCTCCATGTCCAGTACTGAAGGGCCTGTTCCTGCTCCCTCATGTCCAGTACTAAAGGGCCTGTTCCTCCATGTGCAGTACTGAAGGGCCTGTTCCTGCTTCTCCATGTCCAGTACTGAAGGGCCTGTTCCTGCTCCTCCATGTCCAGTACTGAAGGGCCTGTGCCTGCTCCTCCATGTCCAGCACTGAAGGGCCTGTTCCTGCTCCTCCATGTCCAGTACTGAAGTGCCTGTTCCTGCTCCTCCATGTCCAGTACTGAAGGGCCTGTTCCTGCTCCTCCATGTCCAGTACTGAAGGGCCTGTTCCTGCTCCTCCATGTCCAGTACTGATGGGCCTGTTTCTCCATGTCCAGTACTGAAGGGCCTGTTCCTCCATATCCAGTACTGAAGGGCCTGTTCCTGCTCCTCCATGTCCAGTACTGAAGGGCCTGTTCCTGTTCCCTCATGTCCTGTACTGAAGAGCCTGTTCCTGCTCTTCCATGTCTAGTACTAAAGTGCCTGTTTCTCCATGTCCAGTACTGAAGGGCCTGTTCCTGTTTCTCCATGTCCAGTACTGAAGGGCCTGTTCCTGTTCCTCCATTTCCAGTACTGAAGGGCCTGTTCCTGCTCCTCCATGCCCAATATTGATGGGCCTGTTTCTCCATGTCCAGTACTGAAGGGCCTGTTCCTGTTTCTCCATGTCCAGCACTGAAGGGCCTGTTCCTGCTCCTCCATGTCCAGTACTGAAGGGCCTGTTCCTGCACCTCCATGTCCAGTACTGAAGGGCCTGTTCCTGCTCCTCCATGTCCAGCACTGAAGGGCCTGTTCCTCCATGTCCAGTACTGAAGGGCCTGTTCCTGCTCCTCCATGTCCAGTACTGACGGGCCTGTTTCTCCATGTCCAGTACTGAAGGGCCTGTTCCTCCATGTCCAGCACTGAAGTGCCTGTTCCTGTTCCTCCATGTCCAGTACTGAAGGGCCTGTTCCTGCTCCTCCATGTCCAGTACTGAAGGGCCTGTTCCTCCTCCTCCATGCCCAAAATTGATGGGCCTGTTTCTCCATGTCCAGTACTGAAGGGCCTGTTCCTGCTCCTCCATGTCCAGTACTGAAGGGCCTGTTCCTGCTCCTCCATGTCCAGTACTGAAGGGCCTGTTCCTCCTCCTCCATGCCCAAAATTGATGGGCCTGTTTCTCCATGTCCAGTACTGAAGGGCCTGTTCCTGTTTCTCCATGTCCAGCACTGAAGGGCCTGTTCCTGCTCCTCCATGTCCAGTACTGAAGGGCCTGTTCCTGTTCCTCCATATCCAGTACTGAAGGGCCTGTTGCTGCTCCTCCATGTTCAGTACTGAAGAGCCTGTTCCTGCTCTTCCATGTCTAGTACAAAAGTGCCTGTTTCTACATGTCCAGTACTGAAGGGCCTGTTCCTGTTTCTCCATGTCCAGTACTGAAGGGCCTGTTCCTGTTCCTCCATTTCCAGTACTGAAGGGCCTGTTCCTGCTCCTCCATGCCCAATATTGATGGGCCTGTTTCTCCATGTCCAGTACTGAAGGGCCTGTTCCTGTTTCTCCATGTCCAGCACTGAAGGGCCTGTTCCTGCTCCTCCATGTCCAGTACTGAAGGGCCTGTTCCTGCTCCTCCATGTCCAGTACTGAAGGGCCTGTTCCTGCTTCTCCGTGTCCAGTACTGAAGTACCTGTTCCTGCTCCTCCTTGTCCAGCACTGAAGGGCCTGTTCCTCCATGTCCAGTACTGAAGGGCCTGTTCCTGCTCCTCCATGTCCAGTACTGACGGGCCTGTTTCTCCATGTCCAGTACTGAAGGGCCTGTTCCTCCATGTCCAGCACTGAAGGGCCTGTTCCTGTTCCTCCATGTCTAGTACTGAAGGGCCTGTTCCTGCTCCTCCATGTCCAGTACTGACGGGCCTGTTTCTCCATGTCCAGTACTGAAGGGCCTGTTCCTCCATGTCCAGCACTGAAGGGCCTGTTCCTGCTCCTCCATGTCCAGAACTGAAGGGCCTGTTTCTCCATATCCAGTACTGAAGGGCCTGTTTTTCCATGTACAGTACTGAAGGGCCTGTTCCTCCATGTCCAGTACTGAAGGGCCTGTTCCTGCTCCTCCATTTCCAATACTGAAGGGCCTGTTCATGCTCCTCCATGTCCAATATTGATGGGCCTGTTTCTCCATGTCCAGTACTGAAGGGCCTGTTTCCTGTTTCTCCATGTCCAGCACTGAAGGGCCTGTTCCTCCATGTCCAGTACAAAGGGACCTGTTCCTGCTCCTCCATGTCCAGTACTGAAGGTCCTGCTCCCTCATGTCCAGTACTAAAGGCCCTGTTCCTCTATGTCAAGTACTGAAGGGCCTGTTCCTGCTCCCTCATGTCCACTACTTAAGGGACTTTTCCTGCTCCTCCATGTCCAGTACTGAAGGGCCTGTTCCTCCATGTGCAGTACTGAAGGGCCTGTTCCTCCATGTCCAGTGCTAAAGGGCCCGTTCCTGCTCCTCCATGTCCAGTACTAAAGGGCCTGTTCCTGTTCCTCCATGTCCAATACTGAATGGCCGGTTCCTGCTCCTCCATGTCCAGTACTGAAGTGCCTGTTCCTGCTCCCTCATGTCCAGTACTAAAGGGCCTGTTCCTCCATGTGCAGTACTGAAGGGCCTGTTCCTGCTCCTCCATGTCCAGTACTGAAGAGCCTGTTCCTGCTCCCTCATGTCCAGTACTAAAGGGCCTGTTCCTCCATGTGCAGTACTGAAGGGCCTGTTCCTGGTTCTCCATGTCCAGCACTGAAGGGCCTGTTCCTGCTCCTCCATGTCCAGTACTGAAGGGCCTGTTCCTGCTCTTACATGTCCAGTACTGAAGGGCCTGTTCCTGCTCCTCCATGTCCAGTACTGAAGGGCCTGTTCCTGCTCCTCCATGTCCAGCACTGAAGGGCCTGTTCCTGCTCCTCCATGTCCAGTACTGAAGGCCCGGTTCCTGCTCCTCCATGTCCAGTACTGAAGGGCCTGTTCCTGCTCCTCCATGTCCAGTACTGAAGGGCCTGTTTGTCCATGTCCAGTACTGAAGGGCCTGTTCCTGCTCCTCCATGTCCAGTACTGAAGGGCCTGTTCCTGTTCCTACATGTCCAGTACTGAAGGGCCTGTTCCTGTTCCTACATGTCCAGTACTGAAGGGCCTGTTCCTGCTCCCTAATGTCCATTACTGAAGGGCCTGTTTCTCCATGTCCAGGACTAAAGGGCCAGTTCCTGTTCCTCCATCTCCAGTACTGAAGGGCCTGTTCCTGCTCCTCCATGTCCAGTACTGAAGGGCCTGTTCCTGCTCCCTCATGTCCAGTACTAAAGGGCCTGTTCCTCCATGTGCAGTACTGAAGGGCCTGTTCCTGCTTCTCCATGTCCAGTACTGAAGGGCCTGTTCCTGCTCCTCCATGTCCAGTACTGAAGGGCCTGTGCCTGCTCCTCCATGTCCAGCACTGAAGGGCCTGTTCCTGCTCCTCCATGTCCAGTACTGAAGTGCCTGTTCCTGCTCCTCCATGTCCAGTACTGAAGGGCCTGTTCCTGCTCCTCCATGTCCAGTACTGAAGGGCCTGTTCCTGCTCCTCCATGTCCAGTACTGATGGGCCTGTTTCTCCATGTCCAGTACTGAAGGGCCTGTTCCTCCATATCCAGTACTGAAGGGCCTGTTCCTGCTCCTCCATGTCCAGTACTGAAGGGCCTGTTCCTGTTCACTCATGTCCTGTACTGAAGAGCCTGTTCCTGCTCTTCCATGTCTAGTACTAAAGTGCCTGTTTCTCCATGTCCAGTACTGAAGGGCCTGTTCCTGTTTCTCCATGTCCAGTACTGAAGGGCCTCTTCCTGTTCCTCCATTTCCAGTACTGAAGGGCCTGTTCCTGCTCCTCCATGCCCAATATTGATGGGCCTGTTTCTCCATGTCCAGTACTGAAGGGCCTGTTCCTGTTTCTCCATGTCCAGCACTGAAGGGCCTGTTCCTGCTCCTCCATGTCCAGTACTGAAGGGCCTGTTCCTGCACCTCCATGTCCAGTACTGAAGGGCCTGTTCCTGCTCCTCCATGTCCAGCACTGAAGGGCCTGTTCCTCCATGTCCAGTACTGAAGGGCCTGTTCCTGCTCCTCCATGTCCAGTACTGACGGGCCTGTTTCTCCATGTCCAGTACTGAAGGGCCTGTTTCTCCATGTCCAGCACTGAAGGGCCTGTTCCTGTTCCTCCATGTCCAGTACTGAAGGGCCTGTTCCTGCTCCTCCATGTCCAGTACTGAAGGGCCTGTTCCTCCTCCTCCATGCCCAAAATTGATGGGCCTGTTTCTCCATGTCCAGTACTGAAGGGCCTGTTCCTACTCCTCCATGTCCAGTACTGAAGGGCCTGTTCCTGCTCCTCCATGTCCAGTACTGAAGGGCCTGTTCCTCCTCCTCCATGCCCAAAATTGATGGGCCTGTTTCTCCATGTCCAGTACTGAAGGGCCTGTTCCTGTTTCTCCATGTCCAGCACTGAAGGGCCTGTTCCTGCTCCTCCATGTCCAGTACTGAAGGGCCTGTTCCTGCTCCTCCATGTCCAGTACTGAAGGGCCTGTTCCTGCTCCTCCATGTCCAGTACTGAAGGCCCTATTTGTCCATGTCCAGTACTGAAGGGCCTGTTCCTGCTCCTCCATGTCCAGTACTGAAGGGCCTGTTCCTGTTCCTACATGTCCAGTACTGAAGGGCCTGTTCCTCCATATCCAGTACTGAAGGGCCTGTTCCTGTTCCTACATGTCCAGTACTGAAGGGCCTGTTCCTGTTCCTACATGTCCAGTACTGAAGGGCCTGTTCCTCCATATCCAGTACTGAAGGGCCTGTTCCTGCTCCTCCATGTCCAGTACTGAAGGGCCTGTTCCAGTTCCCTCATGTCCTGTACTGAAGAGCCTGTTCCTGCTCTTCCATGTCTAGTACTAAAGTGCCTGTTTCTCCATGTCCAGTACTGAAGGGCCTGTTCCTGTTTCTCCATGTCCAGTACTGAAGGGCCTGTTCCTGTTCCTCCATTTCCAGTACTGAATGGCCTGTTCCTGCTCCTCCATGCCCAATATTGATGGGCCTGTTTCTCCATGTCCAGTACTGAAAGGCCTGTTCCTGTTTCTCCATGTCCAGCACTGAAGGGCCTGTTCCTGCTCCTCCATGTCCAGTACTGAAGGGCCTGTTCCTGCACCTCCATGTCCAGTACTGAAGGGCCTGTTCCTGCTCCTCCATGTCTAGCACTGAAGGGCCTGTTCCTCCATGTCCAGTACTGAAGGGCCTGTTCCTGCTCCTCCATGTCCAGTACTGACGGGCCTGTTTCTCCATGTCCAGTACTGAAGGGCCTGTTCCTCCATGTCCAGCACTGAAGGGCCTGTTCCTGTTCCTCCATGTCCAGTACTGAAGGGCCTGTTCCTGCTCCTCCATGTCCAGTACTGAAGGGCCTGTTCCTCCTCCTCCATGCCCAAAATTGATGGGCCTGTTTCTCCATGTCCAGTACTGAAGGGCCTGTTCCTGCTCCTCCATGTCCAGTACTGAAGGGCCTGTTCCTCCTCCTCCATGCCCAAAATTGATGGGCCTGTTTCTCCATGTCCAGTACTGAAGGGCCTGTTCCTGTTTCTCCATGTCCAGCACTGAAGGGCCTTTTCCTGCTCCTCCATGTCCAGTACTGAAGGGCCTGTTCCTGCTCCTCCATGTCCAGTACTGAAGGGCCTGTTCCTGCTCCTCCATGTCCAGTACTGAAGGCCCTATTTGTCCATGTCCAGTACTGAAGGGCCTGTTCCTGCTCCTCCATGTCCAGTACTGAAGGGCCTGTTCCTGTTCCTACATGTCCAGTACTTAAGGGCCTGTTCCTGTTCCTACATGTCCAGTACTGAAGGGTCTGTTCCTGCTCCCTAATGTCCATTACTGAAGGGCCTGTTTCTCCATGTCCAGGACTAAAGGGCCAGTTCCTGTTCCTCCATCTCCAGTACTGAAGGGCCTGTTCCTGCTCCTCCATGTCCAGTACTGAAGGGCCTGTTCCTGCTCCCTCATGTCCAGTACTGAAGGGCCTGTTCCTGTTCCTACATGTCCAGTACTGAAGGGCCTGTTCCTGTTCCTACATGTCCAGTACTGAAGGGCCTGTTCCTGCTCCCTAATGTCCATTACTGAAGGGCCTGTTTCTCCATGTCCAGGACTAAAGGGCCAGTTCCTGTTCCTCCATGTGCAGTACTGAAGGGCCTGTTCCTGCTTCTCCATGTCCCGTACTGAAGGGCCTGTTCCTGCTCCTGCATGTCCAGTACTGAAAGGTCTGTTCCTGTTTCTGCATGTCCAGTACTGAAGGTCCTGTTCCTCAATGTCCAGTACTGAAGGGCCTGTTCCTGTTTCTCCATGTCCAGTATTGAAGGGCCTGTTCCTCCATGTCCAGTGCTAAAGGGCCCGTTCCTGCTCCTCCATGTCCAGTACTAAAGGGCCTGTTCCTGTTCCTCCATGTCCAATACTGAATGGCCTGTTCCTGTTTCTCCATGTCCAGTACTAAAGGGCCTGTTCCTGTTTCTCCATGTCCAGTACTAAAGGGCCTGTTCCTCCATGTCCAGTACAAAGGGACCTGTTCCTGTTCCTCCATGTCCAGTACTAAAGAGCCTGTTCCTCCCTGTACAGTACTGAAGGGCCTGTTCCTCCATGTACAGTATTGAAGGGCCTGTTCCTGCTCTTCTATTTCCAGTACTAAAGGGCCTGTTCCTCCATGTCCAGTACTAAAGAGCCTGTTCCTCCCTGTACAGTACTGAAGGGCCTGTTCCTCCATGTACAGTATTAAAGGGCCTGTTCCTGCTCTTCTATTTCCAGTACTAAAGGGCCTGCTCCTCCATGTCCAGTACTAAAGGGCCTGCTCCTCCATGTCTAGTACTAAAGGGCCTGCTCCTCCATGTCCAGTACTAAAGGGCCTGTTCCTGCTCCTCCATGTCCAGTACTGAAGGGCCTGTTCCTCCATGTCCAGTATTGAATGCCATTTTCTCCATGTCCAGTACTAAAGGGCCTGTTTCTCCATGTCCAGCACTGAAGGGTCTGTTCCTGCTCCTCCATGTCCAGTACTGAAGGGCCTGTTCCTGCTCCTCCATGTCCAGTACTGAAGGGCCTGTTCCTGCTCCTCCATGTCCAGTACTGAAGGGCCTGTTTGTCCATGTCCAGTACTGAAGGGCCTGTTCCTGCTCCTCCATGTCCAGTACTGAAGGGCCTGTTCCTGCTCCTCCATGTCCAGTACTGACGGGCCTGTTTCTCCATGTCCAGTACTGAAGGGCCTGTTCCTCCATATCCAGTACTGAAGGGCCTGTTCCTGCTCCTCCATGTCCAGTACTGAAGGGCCTGTTCCTGCTCCTCCATGTCCAGTACTGACGGGCCTGTTTCTCCATGTCCAGTACTGAAGGGCCTGTTCCTCCATATCCAGTACTGAAGGGCCTGTTCCTGCTCCTCCATGTTCAGTACTGAAGAGCCTGTTCCTGCTCTTCCATGTCTAGTACTAAAGTGCCTGTTTCTCCATGTCCAGTACTGAAGGGCCTGTTCCTGTTTCTCCATGTCCAGTACTGAAGGGCCTGTTCCTGTTCCTCCATTTCCAGTACTGAAGGGCCTGTTCCTGCTCCTCCATGCCCAATATTGATGGGCCTGTTTCTCCATGTCCAGTACTGAAGGGCCTTTTCCTGTTTCTCCATGTCCAGCACTGAAGGGCCTGTTCCTGCTCCTCCATGTCCAGTACTGAAGGGCCTGTTCCTGCTCCTCCATGTCCAGTACTGAAGGGCCTGTTCCTGCTTCTCCGTGTCCAGTACTGAAGTACCTGTTCCTGCTCCTCCATGTCCAGTACTGAAGGGCCTGTTCCTGCTCCTCCTTGTCCAGCACTGAAGGGCCTGTTCCTCCATGTCCAGTACTGAAGGGCCTGTTCCTGCTCCTCCATGTCCAGTACTGACGGGCCTGTTTCTCCATGTCCAGTACTGAAGGGCCTGTTCCTCCATGTCCAGCACTGAAGGGCCAGTTCCTGTTCCTCCATGTCCAGTACTGAAGGGCCTGTTCCTGCTCCTCCATGTCCAGTACTAAAGAGCCTGTTCCTCCCTGTACAGTACTGAAGGGCCTGTTCCTCCATGTACAGTATTGAAGGGCCTGTTCCTGCTCTTCTATTTCCAGTACTAAAGGGCCTGTTCCTCCATGTCCAGTACTAAAGAGCCTGTTCCTCCCTGTACAGTACTGAAGGGCCTGTTCCTCCATGTACAGTATTAAAGGGCCTGTTCCTGCTCTTCTATTTCCAGTACTAAAGGGCCTGCTCCTCCATGTCCAGTACTAAAGGGCCTGCTCCTCCATGTCTAGTACTAAAGGGCCTGCTCCTCCATGTCCAGTACTAAAGGGCCTGTTCCTGCTCCTCCATGTCCAGTACTGAAGGGCCTGTTCCTCCATGTCCAGTATTGAATGCCATTTTCTCCATGTCCAGTACTAAAGGGCCTGTTTCTCCATGTCCAGCACTGAAGGGTCTGTTCCTGCTCCTCCATGTCCAGTACTGAAGGGCCTGTTCCTGCTCCTCCATGTCCAGTACTGACGGGCCTGTTTCTCCATGTCCAGTACTGAAGGGCCTGTTCCTCCATATCCAGTACTGAAGGGCCTGTTCCTGCTCCTCCATGTCCAGTACTGAAGGGCCTGTTCCTGCTCCTCCATGTCCAGTACTGACGGGCCTGTTTCTCCATGTCCAGTACTGAAGGGCCTGTTCCTCCATATCCAGTACTGAAGGGCCTGTTCCTGCTCCTCCATGTTCAGTACTGAAGAGCCTGTTCCTGCTCTTCCATGTCTAGTACTAAAGTGCCTGTTTCTCCATGTCCAGTACTGAAGGGCCTGTTCCTGTTTCTCCATGTCCAGTACTGAAGGGCCTGTTCCTGTTCCTCCATTTCCAGTACTGAAGGGCCTGTTCCTGCTCCTCCATGCCCAATATTGATGGGCCTGTTTCTCCATGTCCAGTACTGAAGGGCCTTTTCCTGTTTCTCCATGTCCAGCACTGAAGGGCCTGTTCCTGCTCCTCCATGTCCAGTACTGAAGGGCCTGTTCCTGCTCCTCCATGTCCAGTACTGAAGGGCCTGTTCCTGCTTCTCCGTGTCCAGTACTGAAGTACCTGTTCCTGCTCCTCCATGTCCAGTACTGAAGGGCCTGTTCCTGCTCCTCCTTGTAAAGCACTGAAGGGCCTGTTCCTCCATGTCCAGTACTGAAGGGCCTGTTCCTGCTCCTCCATGTCCAGTACTGACGGGCCTGTTTCTCCATGTCCAGTACTGAAGGGCCTGTTCCTCCATGTCCAGTACTGAAGGGCCTGTTCCTCCATGTCCAGCACTGAAGGGCCTGTTCCTGCTCCTCCATGTCCAGTACTGAAGGGCCTGTTCCTGCTCCTCCATGTCCAGTACTGACGGGCCTGTTTCTCCATGTCCAGTACTGAAGGGCCTGTTCCTCCATGTCCAGCACTGAAGGGCCTGTTCCTGCTCCTCCATGTCCAGTACTGAAGGGCCTGTTCCTGCTCCTCCATGTCCTGTACTGAAGGGCCTGTTTCTCCATGTCCAGTACTGAAGGGCTTGTTCCTCCATGTCCAGTGTTGAAGGGCCTGTTCCTGCTACTCCATGTCCAGAACTGAAGGGCCTGTTTCTCCATATCCAGTACTGAAGGGCCTGTTTTTCCATGTACAGTACTGAAGGGCCTGTTCCTCCATGTCCAGTACTGAAGGGCCTGTTCCTGCTCCTCCATTTCCAATACTGAAGGGCCTGTTCATGCTCCTCCATGTCCAATATTGATGGGCCTGTTTCTCCATGTCCAGTACTGAAGGGCCTGTTCCTGTTTCTCCATGTCCAGCACTGAAGGGCCTGTTCCTCCATGTCCAGTACTGAAGGGCCTGTTCCTGCTCCTCTATGTCCAGTACTGAAGGTCCTGCTCCCTCATGTCCAGTACTAAAGGCCCTGTTCCTCTATGTCAAGTACTGAAAGGCCTGTTCCTCCATGTCCAGTACTAAAGAGCCTGTTCCTCCCTGTACAGTACTGAAGGGCCTGTTCCTCCATGTACAGTATTGAAGGGCCTGTTCCTGCTCTTCTATTTCCAGTACTAAAGGGCCTGTTCCTCCATGTCCAGTACTAAAGAGCCTGTTCCTCCCTGTACAGTACTGAAGGGCCTGTTCCTCCATGTACAGTATTAAAGGGCCTCTTCCTGCTCTTCTATTTCCAGTACTAAAGGGCCTGTTCCTCCATGTCCAGTACTAAAGGGCCTGCTCCTCCATGTCTAGTACTAAAGGGCCTGCTCCTCCATGTCCAGTACTAAAGGGCCTGTTCCTGCTCCTCCATGTCCAGTACTGAAGGGCCTGTTCCTCCATGTCCAGTACTTAAGGACCTGTTCCTCCATGTCCAGTACTTAAGGACCTGTTCCTCCATGTCCAGTATTGAATGCCATTTTCTCCATGTCCAGTACTAAAGTGCCTGTTCCTGCTCTTCTATTTCCAGTACTAAAGGGCCTGTTCCTCCATGTCCAGTACTAAAGGGCCTGCTCCTCCATGTCCAGTACTAAAGGGCCTGCTCCTCCATGTCTAGTACTAAAGGGCCTGCTCCTCCATGTCCAGTACTAAAGGGCCTGTTCCTGCTCCTCCATGTCCAGTACTGAAGGACCTGTTCCTCCATGTCCAGTACTTAAGGACCTGTTCCTCCATGTCCAGTACTGAAGGGCCTGTTCCTCCATGTACAGTATTAAAGGGCCTCTTCCTGCTCTTCTATTTCCAGTACTAAAGGGCCTGTTCCTCCATGTCCAGTACTAAAGGGCCTGCTCCTCCATGTCTAGTACTAAAGGGCCTGCTCCTCCATGTCCAGTACTAAAGGGCCTGTTCCTGCTCCTCCATGTCCAGTACTGAAGGGCTCGTTCCTGCTCCTCCATGTCCAGTACTGAAGGGCCTGTTCCTGCTCCTCCATGCCCAAAATTGATGGGCCTGTTTCTCCATGTCCAGTACTGAAGGGCCTGTTCCTGTTTCTCCATGTCCAGCACTGAAGGGCCTGTTCCTGCTCCTCCATGTCCAGTACTGAAGGGCCTGTTCCTGCTCTTACATGTCCAGTACTGAAGGGCCTGTTCCTGCTCCTCCATGTCCAGTACTGAAGGGCCTGTTCCTGCTCCTCCATGTCCAGCACTGAAGGGCCTGTCCCTGCTCCTCCATGTCCAGTACTGAAGTGCCTGTTCCTGCTCCTCCATGTCCAGTACTGAAGGGCCTGTTCCTGCTCCTCCATGTCCAGTACTGAAGGGCCTGTTCCTGCTCCTCCATGTCCAGTACTGATGGGCCTGTTCCTCCATGTCCAGTACTGAAGGGCCTGTTCCTGCTCCTCCATGTCCAGTACTGAAGGGCCTGTTCCTGTTCCCTCATGTCCTGTACTGAAGAGCCTGTTCCTGCTCTTCAATGTCTAGTACTAAAGTGCCTGTTTCTCCATGTCCAGTACTGAAGGGCCTGTTCCTATTTCTCCATGTCCAGTACTGAAGGGCCTGTTCCTGTTTCTCCATGTCCAGCACTGAAGGGCCTGTTCCTGCTCCTCCATGTCCAGTACTGAAGGGCCTGTTCCTGCTCCTCCATGTCCAGTACTGAAGGGCCTGTTCCTGCTTCTCCATGTCCAGTACTGAAGTACCTGTTCCTGCTTCTCCATGTCCAGTACTGAAGGGCCTGTTCCTGCTCCTCCATGTCCAGCACTGAAGGGCCTGTTCCTCCATGTCCAGTACTGAAGGGCCTGTTCCTGCTCCTCCATGTCCAGTACTGACGGGCCTGTTTCTCCATTTCCAGTACTGAAGGGCATGTTCCTCCATGTCCAGCACTGAAGGGCCTGTTCCTGCTCTTACATGTCCAGTACTGAAGTGCCTGTTCCTGCTCCTCCATGTCCAGTACTGACGGGCCTGTTTCTCCATGTCCAGTACTGAAGGGCCTGTTCCTCCATGTCCAGTACTGAAGGGCCTGTTCCTGCTCCTCCATGTCCAGTACTGAAGGGCCTGTTCCTGTTCCCTCATGTCCTGTACTGAAGAGCCTGTTCCTGCTCTTCCATGTCTAGTACTAAAGTGCCTGTTTCTCCATGTCCAGTACTGAAGGTCCTGTTCCTGTTTCTCCATGTCCAGTACTGAAGGGCCTGTTCCTGTTTGTCCAGTACTAAAGGGCCTGTTCCTGCTCCTCCATTTCCAGTACCAAATGGCCTGTTTCTCCATGTCCAATACTAAGGGGCCTGTTCCTGCTCAACCATGTCCAGTACTGAAGGGCCTGTTCCTGTTTCTGCATGTCTAGTACTGAAGGGCCTGTTACTGCTCCCTCATGTCCAGTACTAAAGGGCCTGTTCGTCCATGTCCAGTACTGAAGGGCCTGTTCCTGTTCCTCCATGTCCAGTACTGATGGGCCTGTCCCTGTTCCTCCATGTCATGCACTGAAGGGCCTGTTCCTCCATGTCCAGTACTGAAGGGCCTGTTTCTCCATGTCCAGTACTGAAGGTCCTGTTACTGCTCCCTCATGTCGAGTACTGAAGGGCCTGTTTCTCCATGTTCAGTACTAAAGGGCCTGTTCCTGCTCCTCCATTTCCAGTACTAAATGGCCTGTTTCTCCATGTCCAATACTAAGGGGCCTGTTCCTGCTCCTCCATGTCCAGTACTGAAGGGCCTGTTCCTGCTCCCTCATGTCCAGTACTAAAGGGCCTGTTCCTGCTCCTCCATTTCCAGTACTGAAGGGCCTGTTCCTGCTCCCTCATGTCCAGTACTGAAGGGCCTGTTTCTCCATGTCCAGTACTGAAGGGCCTGTTCCTGCTCTTCCATGTCTAGTATTGTTGGGCCTGTACCTGCTCCTCCATGTCCACTACTGAAGGGCCTGTTTCTCCATGTCCACTACTGAAGGGCCTGTACCTGTTCCTCCATGTCCACTACTGAAGGGCCTGTTCCTGCTCCTCCATGTCCAGTACTGAAGGGCCTGTTCCTGCTCCTCCATGTCCAGTACTGACGGGCCTGTTTCTCCATGTCCAGTACTGAAGGGCCTGTTCCTCCATATCCAGTACTGAAGGGCCTGTTCCTGCTCCTCCATGTTCAGTACTGAAGAGCCTGTTCCTGCTCTTCCATGTCTAGTACTAAAGTGCCTGTTTCTCCATGTCCAGTACTGAAGGGCCTGTTCCTGTTTCTCCATGTCCAGTACTGAAGGGCCTGTTCCTGTTCCTCCATTTCCAGTACTGAAGGGCCTGTTCCTGCTCCTCCATGCCCAATATTGATGGGCCTGTTTCTCCATGTCCAGTACTGAAGGGCCTGTTCCTGTTTCTCCATGTCCAGCACTGAAGGGCCTGTTCCTGCTCCTCCATGTCCAGCACTGAAGGGCCTGTTCCTGCTCCTCCATGTCCAGTACTGAAGGGCCTGTTCCTGCTCCTCCATGTCCAGTACTGAAGGGCCTGTTCCTGCTCCTCCATGTCCAGTACTGAAGGGCCTGTTCCTGCTTCTCCATGTCCAGTACTGTAGGGCCTGTTCCTCCATGTCCAGCACTGAAGGGCCTGTTCCTGTTCCTCCATGTCCAGTACTGAAGGGCCTGTTCCTGTTCCTCCATGTCCAGTACTGACGGGCCTGTTTCTCCATGTCCAGTACTGAAGGGCCTTATCCTCCATGTCCAGCACTGAAGGGCCTGTTCCTGCTCCTCCATGTCCAGTACTGAAGGGCCTGTTCCTGCTCCTCCATGTCCTGTACTGAAGGGCCTGTTTCTCCATGTCCAGTACTGAAGGGCTTGTTCCTCCATGTCCAGTATTGAAGGGCCAGTTTCTGCTACTCCATGTCCAGAACTGAAGGGCCTGTTTCTCCATATCCAGTACTGAAGGGCCTGTTTTTCCATGTACAGTACTGAAGGGCCTGTTCCTCCATGTCCAGTACTGAAGGGCCTGTTCCTGCTCCTCCATTTCCAATACTGAAGGGCCTGTTCATGCTCCTCCATGTCCAATATTGATGGGCCTGTTTCTCCATGTCCAGTACTGAAGGGCCTGTTCCTGTTTCTCCATGTCCAGCACTGAAGGGCCTGTTCCTCCATGTCCAGTACAAAGGGACCTGTTCCTGCTCCTCAATGTCCAGTACTGAAGGTCCTGCTCCCTCATGTCCAGTACTAAAGGCCCTGTTCCTCTATGTCAAGTACTGAAGGGCCTGTTCCTGCTCCCTCATGTCCACTACTTAAGGGACTTTTCCTGCTCCTCCATGTCCAGTACTGAAGGGCCTGTTCCTCCATGTGCAGTACTGAAGGGCCTGTTCCTCCATGTCCAGTGCTAAAGGGCCCGTTCCTGTTCCTCCATGTCCAGTGCTAAAGGGCCCGTTCCTGCTCCTCGATGTCCAGTACTGAAGGGCCTGTTCCTGCTCCTCCATGTCAAGTACTGAAGGGCCTGTTCCTGTTCCTCCATGTCCAATACTGAATGGCCTGTTCCTGCTCCTCCATGTCCAGTACTGAAGTGCCTGTTCCTGCTCCTCCATGTCCAGTACTGAAGGGCCTGTTCCTGCTCCTCCATGTCCAGTACTGAAGGGCCTGTTCCTGCTCCTCCATGTCCACTACTGACGGGCCTGTTTCTCCATGTCCAGTACTGAAGGGCCTGTTCCTCCATGTCCAGTACTGAAGGGCCTGTTCCTGCTCCTCCATGTCCAGTACTGAAGGGCCTGTTCCTGTTCCTCCATGCCCAATATTGACGGGCCTGTTCCTGCTCCTCCATGTCCAGTACTGACGGGCCTGTTTCTCCATGTCCAGTACTGAAGGGCCTGTTCCTCCATGTCCAGTACTGAAGTACCTGTTCCTGCTCCTCCATGTCCAGTACTGAAGGGCCTGTTCCTGCTTCTCCATGTCCAGCACTGAAGGGCCTGTTCCTGCTCCTCCATGTCCAGTACTGAAGGGCCTGTTCCTGCTCCTCCATGTCCAGTACTAAAGGGCCTGTTCCTCCATGTCCAGTACAAAGGGACCTGTTCCTGCTCCTCCATGTCCAGTACTGAAGGTCCTGCTCCCTCATGTCCAGTACTAAAGAGCCTGTTCCTCCCTGTACAGTACTGAAGGGCCTGTTCCTCCATGTACAGTATTGAAGGGCCTGTTCCTGCTCTTCTATTTCCAGTACTAAAGGGCCTGTTCCTCCATGTCCAGTACTAAAGAGCCTGTTCCTCCCTGTACAGTACTGAAGGCCCTGTTCCTCCATGTACAGTATTAAAGGGCCTGTTCCTGCTCTTCTATTTCCAGTACTAAAGGGCCTGTTCCTCCATGTCCAGTACTAAAGGGCCTGCTCCTCCATGTCTAGTACTAAAGGGCCTGCTCCTCCATGTCCAGTACTAAAGGGCCTGTTCCTGCTCCTCCATGTCCAGTACTGAAGGGCCTGTTCCTCCATGTCCAGTACTTAAGGACCTGTTCCTCCATGTCCAGTACTTAAGGACCTGTTCCTCCATGTCCAGTACTGAAGGGCCTGTTCCTGTTCCTCCATGCCCAATATTGATGGGCCTGTTCCTGCTCCTCCATGTCCAGTACTGAAGGGCCTGTTCCTGCTCCTCCATGTCCAGCACTGAAGGGCCTGTTCCTGCTCCTCCATGTCCAGTACTGAAGGGCCTGTTCCTGCTCCTCCATGTCCAGTACTAAAGGGCCTGTTCCTCCATGTCCAGTACAAAGGGACCTGTTCCTGCTCCTCCATGTCCAGTACTGAAGGTCCTGCTCCCTCATGTCCAGTACTAAAGAGCCTGTTCCTCCCTGTACAGTACTGAAGGGCCTGTTCCTCCATGTACAGTATTGAAGGGCCTGTTCCTGCTCTTCTATTTCCAGTACTAAAGGGCCTGTTCCTCCATGTCCAGTACTAAAGAGCCTGTTCCTCCCTGTACAGTACTGAAGGGCCTGTTCCTCCATGTACAGTATTAAAGGGCCTGTTCCTGCTCTTCTATTTCCAGTACTAAAGGGCCTGTTCCTCCATGTCCAGTACTAAAGGGCCTGCTCCTCCATGTCTAGTACTAAAGGGCCTGCTCCTCCATGTCCAGTACTAAAGGGCCTGTTCCTGCTCCTCCATGTCCAGTACTGAAGGGCCTGTTCCTCCATGTCCAGTACTTAAGGACCTGTTCCTCCATGTCCAGTACTTAAGGACCTGTTCCTCCATGTCCAGTATTGAATGCCATTTTCTCCATGTCCAGTACTAAAGTGCCTGTTCCTGCTCCTCCATGCCCAAAATTGATGGGCCTGTTTCTCCATGTCCAGTACTGAAGGGCCTGTTCCTGTTTCTCCATGTCCAGCACTGAAGGGCCTGTTCCTGCTCCTCCATGTCCAGTACTGAAGGGCCTGTTCCTGCTCTTACATGTCCAGTACTGAAGGGCCTGTTCCTGCTCCTCCATGTCCAGTACTGAAGGGCCTGTTCCTGCTCCTCCATGTCCAGCACTGAAGGGCCTGTTCCTGCTCCTCCATGTCCAGTACTGAAGTGCCTGTTCCTGCTCCTCCATGTCCAGTACTGAAGGGCCTGTTCCTGCTCCTCCATGTCCAGTACTGAAGGGCCTGTTCCTGCTCCTCCATGTCCAGTACTGAAGGGCCTGTTCCTGTTCCCTCATGTCCTGTACTGAAGAGCCTGTTCCTGCTCTTCCATGTCTAGTACTAAAGTGCTTGTTTCTCCATGTCCAGTACTGAAGGGCCTGTTCCTGTTTCTCCATGTCCAGTACTGAAGGGCCTGTTCCTGTTTCTCCATGTCCAGCACTGAAGGGCCTGTTCCTGCTCCTCCATGTCCAGTATTGAAGGGCCTGTTTCTCCATGTCCATTACTGAAGGGCCTGTTCCTGCTCCCTCATGTCCAATACTAAAGGGCCTGTTCCTGCTCCTCCATTTCCAGTACTGAAGGGCCTGTTCCTGCTCCCTCATTTAGTACTGTACATGAGGGAACAGGAACAGTCCCTTTAGTACTGGACATGGAGAAGCAGGAACAGGCTCTTCAGTACTGGACATGGAGGAACAGGGACAGGCCCTTCAGTACTTGACATGGAGGAACAGGCCCTTCAGTACTGGACATGGAGGAGCAGTTACAGTACTGAAGGGCCTGTTCCTGTTCCTCCAAGTCCACTACTAAAGGGACTGTACTTGTTTCTCCATGTCCAGTACTGAAGGGCCTGTTTCTCCATGTCCAATACTGAAGGGTCTGTTCATGCTCCATTATGTCCAGTGCCAAAGCGCCTGTTCCTGCTCCTCCTATTCCAGTACTGAAGGGCCTGTTCCTGCTCCCTTATGTCCATCACTGAAGGGCCTGTTACTTCTCCCTTATTTCCATCACTGAAGGGCCTGTTCCTGTTCCTCCATGTCCAGTACTAAAGGGCCTGTTCCTGCTCCTCCATGTCCAGTACTGAAGGTCCTGTTCCTGTTTCTCCATGTCCAGTACTAAAGGGCCTGTTCGTCCATGTGCAGTCCTGAAGGGCCTGTTCCTGTTCCTACATGTCCAGTACTGAAGGTCCTGTTCCTGCTCCTCCATGTCCAGTACTGAAGGGCCTGTTCCTGTTTCTGCATGTCCAGTACTGATGGTCCTGCACCCTCATGTCCACAACTGAAGGGCCTGTCCCTGCTCCTCCATGTCAAGTACTGAAGGGCCTGTTCCTCCATGTCCAGAACTGAAGTGCCTGTTCCTCCATGTCCAGTATTGAATGCCATTTTCTCCATGTCCAGTACTGAAGGGCCTGTTCCTGCTCACTCATGTCCACTTCTTAAGGGCCTGTTCCTGCTTTTCCATGTCCAGTTCTGAAGGTCCTGTCCCTCCATGTCCAGTACTGAAGGGCCTGTTTCTCCATGTCCAGTACTGAAGGGCCTATTCCTGCTCCTCCATGTCCAGTACTGAAGGGCCTGTTTGTCCATGTCCAGTACTGAAGGGCCTGTTCCTGCTCCTCCATGTCCAGTACTAAAGGGCATGTTCCTGTTTCTCCATGTCCAGTACTGAAGGGCCTGTTCCTGCTCCTCCATTTCCAATACTGAAGGGCCTGTTCCTGCTCCTCCATGTCCAATATTGATGGGCCTGTTTCTCCATGTCCAGTACTGAAGGGCCTGTTCCTGTTTCTCCATGTCCAGCACTGAAGGGCCTGTTCCTGCTCCTCCATGTCCAGTACTGAAGGGCCTGTTCCTGCTCCTCCATGTCCAGTACTGAAGGGCCTGTTCCTGCTCCTCCATGTCCAGTACTGAAGGGCCTGTTCCTGCTCCTCCATGTCCAGTTCTGAAGGGCCTGTTCCTGCTCCTCCATGTCCAGTACTGAAGTGCCTGTTCCTGCTCCTCCATGTCCAGTACTGAAGGGCCTGTTCCTGCTCCTCCATGTCCAGTACTGAAGGGCCTGTTCCTGCTCCCTCATGTCCAGTACTAAAGGGCCTGTTCCTCCATGTGCAGTACTGAAGGGCCTGTTCCTGCTCCTCCATGTCCAGTACTAAAGGGCATGTTCCGGTTTCTCCATGTCCAGTACTGAAGGGCCTGTTCCTGCTCCTCCATTTCCAATACTGAAGGGCCTGTTCCTGCTCCTCCATGTCCAATATTGATGGGCCTGTTTCTCCATGTCCAGTACTGAAGGGCCTGTTCCTGCTCCTCCATTTCCAATACTGAAGGAACTGTTCCTGCTCCTCCATGTCCAGTACTGAAGGGCCTGTTCCTGCTCCTCCATGTCCAGTTCTGAAGGGCCTGTTCCTGCTCCTCCATGTCCAGTACTGAAGTGCCTGTTCCTGCTCCTCCATGTCCAGTACTGAAGGGCCTGTTCCTGCTCCTCCATGTCCAGTACTGAAGGGCCTGTTCCTGCTCCCTCATGTCCAGTACTAAAGGGCCTGTTCCTCCATGTCCAGTACTGAAGGGCCTGTTCCTGCTCCTCCATGTCCAGTACTAAAGGGCATGTTCCTGTTTCTCCATGTCCAGTACTGAAGGGCCTGTTCCCGCTCCTCCATTTCCAATACTGAAGGGCCTGTTCCTGCTCCTCCATGTCCAATATTGATGGGCCTGTTTCTCCATGTCCAGTACTGAAGGGCCTGTTCCTGTTTCTCCATGTCCAGCACTGAAGGGCCTGTTCCTGCTCCTCCATGTCCAGTACTGAAGGGCCTGTTCCTGCTCCTCCATGTCCAGTACTGAAGGGCCTGTTCCTGCTCCTCCATGTCCAGTACTGAAGGTCCTGTTCCTGCTCCTCCATGTCCAGTTCTGAAGGGCCTGTTCCTGTTCCTCCATGTCCATTACTGAAGTGCCTGTTCCTGCTCCTCCATGTCCAGTACTGAAGGGCCTGTTCCTGCTCCTCCATGTCCAGTACTGAAGGGCCTGTTCCTGCTCCCTCATGTCCAGTACTAAAGGGCCTGTTCCTCCATGTGCAGTACTGAAGGGCCTGTTCCTGGTTCTCCATGTCCAGCACTGAAGGGCCTGTTCCTGCTCCTCCATGTCCAGTACTGAAGGGCCTGTTCCTGCTCTTACATGTCCAGTACTGAAGGGCCTGTTCCTGCTCCTCCATGTCCAGTACTGAAGGGCCTGTTCCTGCTCCTCCATGTCCAGTACTGAAGGGCCTGTTCCTGCTCCTCCATGTCCAGCACTGAAGGGCCTGTTCCTGCTCCTCCATGTCCAGTACTGAAGGGCCTGTTCCTGCTCCTCCATGTCCAGTACTGAAGGGCCTGTTCCTGCTCCTCCATGTCCAGTACTGAAGGGCCTGTTTGTCCATGTCCAGTACTGAAGGGCCTATTCCTGCTCCTCCATGTCCAGTACTGAAGGGCCTGTTCCTGTTCCTACATGTCCAGTACTGAAGGGCCTGTTCCTGTTCCTACATGTCCAGTACTGAAGGGCCTGTTCCTGCTCCCTAATGTCCATTACTGAAGGGCCTGTTTCTCCATGTCCAGGACTAAAGGGCCAGTTCCTGTTCCTCCATCTCCAGTACTGAAGGGCCTGTTCCTGCTCCTCCATGTCCAGTACTGAAGGGCCTGTTCCTGCTCCCTCATGTCCAGTACTAAAGGGCCTGTTCCTCCATGTGCAGTACTGAAGGGCCTGTTCCTGCTTCTCCATGTCCACTACTGAAGGGCCTGTTCCTGCTCCTCCATGTCCAGTACTGAAGGGCCTGTGCCTGCTCCTCCATGTCCAGCACTGAAGGGCCTGTGCCTGCTCCTCCATGTCCAGCACTGAAGGGCATGTTCCTGCTCCTCCATGTCCAGTACTGAAGGGCCTGTTCCTGCTCCTCCATGTCCAGTACTGAAGGGCCTGTTCCTGCTCCTCCATGTCCAGTACTGATGGGCCTGTTTCTCCATGTCCAGTACTGAAGGGCCTGTTCCTCCATATCCAGTACTGAAGGGCCTGTTCCTCCATGTCCAGTACTGAAGGGCCTGTTCCTGTTCCCTCATGTCCTGTACTGAAGAGCCTGTTCCTGCTCTTCCATGTCTAGTACTAAAGTGCCTGTTTCTCCATGTCCAGTACTGAAGGGCCTGTTCCTGTTTCTCCATGTCCAGTACTGAAGGGCCTGTTCCTGTTTCTCCATGTCCAGTACTGAAGGGCCTGTTCCTGTTCCTCCATTTCCAGTACTGAAGGGCCTGTTCCTGCTCCTCCATGCCCAATATTGATGGGCCTGTTTCTCCATGTCCAGTACTGAAGGGCCTGTTCCTGTTTCTCCATGTCCAGCACTGAAGGGCCTGTTCCTGCTCCTCCATGTCCAGTACTGAAGGGCCTGTTCCTGCTCCTCCATGTCCAGTACTGAAGGGCCTGTTCCTGCTTCTCCGTGTCCAGTACTGAAGGGCCTGTTCCTGTTTCTCCATGTCCAGCACTGAAGGGCCTGTTCCTGCTCCTCCATGTCCAGTACTGAAGGGCCTGTTCCTGCTCCTCCTTGTCCAGCACTGAAGGGCCTGTTCCTCCATGTCCAGTACTGAAGGGCCTGTTCCTGCTCCTCCATGTCCAGTACTGACGGGCCTGTTTCTCCATGTCCAGTACTGTAGGGCCTGTTCCTCCATGTCCAGCACTGAAGGGCCTGTTCCTGCTCCCTCATGTCCAGTACTGAAGGCCCTGTTCCTGTTCCTCCATGTCAAGTACTGAAGGGCCTGTTCCTGCTCCCTCATGCCCAGTACTGAAGGCCCTGTTCCTGTTCCTCCATGTCAAGTACGGAAGGGCCTGTTCCTGCTCCTCCATTTCCAGTACTGAAGGGCCTGTTCCTGCTCCCTCATGTCCAGTACTAAAGGGCCTGTTCCTGCTCCTCCATTTCCAGTACTGAAGGTCCTGTTCCTGCTCCCTCATGTCCAGTACTGAAGGTCCTGTTCCTGCTCCCTCATGTCCAGAACTGAAGGGCCTGTTCCTGCTCCTCCATGTCCACTACTGAATGGCCTATTTCTCAATGTCCAGAACTGAAGGGCCTGTTCCTGCTCCTCCATGTCCAGTACTGAAGGGCCTGTTCCTGCTCCTCCATAACCAATACTGAAGGGCCTGTTTCTCCATGTCCAGTACTGAAGGGCCTGTTCCTGCTCCTCCATGTCCACTACTAAATGGCCTGTTCCCTCTCCTCCATATCCAATACTGAAGGGCCTGTTTCTCCATGTCCAGTACTGAAGGGCCTGTTCCTGCTCTCTCATTTCCAGTACTGAAGGGCCTGTTCCTGCTCCCTCATGTCCAGTACTAAAGGGCCTGTTCCTGCTCCTCCATGTCCAGAACTGAAGGGCCTGTTCCTCCATGTCCAGAACTGAAGGGCCTGTTCCTCCATGTCCAGTACTGAAGAGCCTGTTTCTCCATGTCCAGTACTGAAGTGCCTGTTCCTGCTCCCTCATGTCCAGTACTAAAGGGCCTGTTCCTTCTCCTCCATTTCCAGTACTAAAGGGCCTGTTTGTCCATGTCCAGTACTGAAGGGCCTGTTCCTGCTCCTCCATGTCCAGTACTGAAGGGCCTGTTTGTCCATGTCCAGTACTGAAGGGCCTGTTCCTGCTCCTCCATGTCCAGTACTAAAGGGCATGTTCCTGTTTCTCCATGTCCAGTACTGAAGGGCCTGTTCCTGCTCCTCCATTTCCAATACTGAAGGGCCTGTTCCTGCTCCTCCATGTCCAATATTGATGGGCCTGTTTCTCCATGTCCAGTACTGAAGGGCCTGTTCCTGTTTCTCCATGTCCAGCACTTTAGGGCCGGTTCCTGCTCCTCCATGTCCAGTACTGAAGGGCCTGTTCCTGCTCCTCCATGTCCAGTACTGAAGGGCCTGTTCCTGCTCCTCCATGTCCAGTACTGAAGGGCCTGTTCCTGCTCCTCCATGTCCAGTTCTGAAGGGCCTGTTCCTGCTCCTCCATGTCCAGTACTGAAGGGCCTGTTTTTCCATGTCCAGTACTGAAGGGCCTGTTCCTGCTCCTCCATGTCCAGTACTGAAGGGCCTGTTCCTCCTCCTCCATGCCCAAAATTGATGGGCCTGTTTCTCCATGTCCAGTACTGAAGGGCCTGTTCCTGCTCCTCCATGTCCAGTACTGAAGGGCCTGTTCCTGCTCCTCCATGTCCAGTACTGACGGGCCTGTTTCTCCATGTCCAGTACTGAAGGGCCTTATCCTCCATGTCCAGCACTAAAGGGCCTGTTCCTGCTCCTCCATGTCCAGTACTGAAGGGCCTGTTCCTGCTCCTCCATGTCCTGTACTGAAGGGCCTGTTTCTCCATGTCCAGTACTGAAGGGCTTGTTCCTCCATGTCCAGTATTGAAGGGCCAGTTTCTGCTACTCCATGTCCAGAACTGAAGGGCCTGTTTCTCCATATCCAGTACTGAAGGGCCTGTTTTTCCATGTACAGTACTGAAGGGCCTGTTCCTCATGTCCAGTACTGAAGGGCCTGTTCCTGCTCCTCCATTTCCAATACTGAAGGGCCTGTTCATGCTCCTCCATGTCCAATATTGATGGGCCTGTTTCTCCATGTCCAGTACTGAAGGGCCTGTTCCTGTTTCTCCATGTCCAGCACTGAAGGGCCTGTTCCTCCATGTCCAGTACAAAGGGACCTGTTCCTGCTCCTCCATGTCCAGTACTGAAGGTCCTGCTCCCTCATGTCCAGTACTAAAGGCCCTGTTCCTCTATGTCAAGTACTGAAGGGCCTGTTCCTGCTCCCTCATGTCCACTACTTAAGGGACTTTTCCTGCTTTTCCATGTCCAGTTCTGAAGGTCCTGTCCCTCTATGTCCAGTACTGAAGGGCCTGTTTCTCCATGTCCAGTACTGAAGGGCCTATTCCTGCTCCTCCATGTCCAGTACTGAAGGGCCTGTTCCTGTTCCTCCATGCCCAATATTGATGGGCCTGTTCCTGCTTCTCCATGTCCAGTACTGAAGTACCTGTTCCTGCTCCTACATGTCCAGTACTGGAGGGCCTGTTCCTGCTCCTCCATGTCCAGCACTGAAGGGCCTGTTCCTGCTCCTCCATGTCCAGTACTGAAGGGCCTGTTCCTGCTCCTCCATGTCCAGTACTAAAGGGCCTGTTCCTCCATGTCCAGTACAAAGGGACCTGTTCCTGCTCCTCCATGTCCAGTACTGAAGGTCCTGCTCCCTCATGTCCAGTACTAAAGAGCCTGTTCCTCCCTGTACAGTACTGAAGGGCCTGTTCCTCCATGTACAGTATTGAAGGGCCTGTTCCTGCTCTTCTATTTCCAGTACAAAAGGGCCTGTTCCTCCATGTCCAGTACTAAAGAGCCTGTTCCTCCCTGTACAGTACTGAAGGGCCTGTTCCTCCATGTACAGTATTAAAGGGCCTGTTCCTGCTCTTCTATTTCCAGTACTAAAGGGCCTGTTCCTCCATGTCCAGTACTAAAGGGCCTGCTCCTCCATGTCTAGTACTAAAGGGCCTGCTCCTCCATGTCCAGTACTAAAGGGCCTGTTCCTGCTCCTCCATGTCCAGTACTGAAGGGCCTGTTCCTCCATGTCCAGTACTTAAGGACCTGTTCCTCCATGTCCAGTACTTAAGGACCTGTTCCTCCATGTCCAGTATTGAATGCCATTTTCTCCATGTCCAGTACTAAAGTGCCTGTTCCTGCTCCTCCATGCCCAAAATTGATGGGCCTGTTTCTCCATGTCCAGTACTGAAGGGCCTGTTCCTGTTTCTCCATGTCCAGCACTGAAGGGCCTGTTCCTGCTCCTCCATGTCCAGTACTGAAGGGCCTGTTCCTGCTCTTACATGTCCAGTACTGAAGGGCCTGTTCCTGCTCCTCCATGTCCAGTACTGAAGGGCCTGTTCCTGCTCCTCCATGTCCAGCACTGAAGGGCCTGTTCCTGCTCCTCCATGTCCAGTACTGAAGTGCCTGTTCCTGCTCCTCCATGTCCAGTACTGAAGGGCCTGTTCCTGCTCCTCCATGTCCAGTGCTGAAGGGCCTGTTCCTGCTCCTCCATGTCCAGTACTGAAGGGCCTGTTCCTGTTCCCTCATGTCCTGTACTGAAGAGCCTGTTCCTGCTCTTCCATGTCTAGTACTAAAGTGCCTGTTTCTCCATGTCCAGTACTGAAGGGCCTGTTCCTGTTTCTCCATGTCCAGTACTGAAGGGCCTGTTCCTGTTTCTCCATGTCCAGCACTGAAGGGCCTGTTCCTGCTCCTCCATGTCTAGTACTAAAGGGCCTGTTCCTCCATGTCAAGTAGTAAGGGGCCTGTTCCTGCTCCTCCATGTCCAGTATTGAAGGGCCTGTTTCTCCATGTCCATTACTGAAGGGCCTGTTCCTGCTCCCTCATGTCCAATACTAAAGGGCCTGTTCCTGCTCCTCCATTTCCAGTACTGAAGGGCCTGTTCCTGCTCCCTCATTTAGTACTGTACATGAGGGAACAGGAACAGTCCCTTTAGTACTGGACATGGAGAAGCAGGAACAGGCACTTCAGTACTGGACATGGAGGAACAGGGACAGGCCCTTCAGTACTGGACATGGAGGAACAGGCCCTTCAGTACTGGACATGGAGGAGCAGTTACAGTATGAAAGGGCCTGTTCCTGCTCCCTCTTGTCCATCACTGAAGGGCCTGTTCCTGTTCCTCCAAGTCCACTACTAAAGGGACTATACTTGTTTCTCCATGTCCAGTACTGAAGGGCCTGTTTCTCCATGTCCAATACTGAAGGGTCTGTTCATGCTCCATTATGTCCAGTGCCAAAGGGCCTGTTCCTGCTCCTCCTATTCCAGTACTGAAGGGCCTGTTCCTGTTTCTCCATGTCCAGTACTAAAGGGCCTGTTCGTCCATGTGCAGTCCTGAAGGGCCTGTTCCTGCTTCTCCATGTCCAGTACAGAAGGGCCTGTTCCTACATGTCCAGTACTGAAGGTCCTGTTCCTGCTCCTCCATGTCCAGTACTGAAGGGCCTGTTCCTGTTTCTGCATGTCCAGTACTGATGGTCCTGCACCCTCATGTCCACAACTGAAGGGCCTGTCCCTGCTCCTCCATGTCAAGTACTGAAGGGCCTGTTCCTCCATGTCCAGAACTGAAGTGCCTGTTCCTCCATGTCCAGTATTGAATGCCATTTTCTCCATGTCCAGTACTGAAGGGCCTGTTCCTGCTCACTCATGTCCACTTCTTAAGGGCCTGTTCCTGCTTTTCCATGTCCAGTTCTGAAGGTCCTGTCCCTCCATGTCCAGTACTGAAGGGCCTGTTCCTGCTCCTCCATTTCCAATACTGAAGGGCCTGTTCCTGCTCCTCCATGTCCAATATTGATGGGCCTGTTTCTCCATGTCCAGTACTGAAGAGCCTGTTCCTGTTTCTCCATGTCCAGCACTGAAGGGCCTGTTCCTGCTCCTCCATGTCCAGTACTGAAGGGCCTGTTCCTGCTCCTCCATGTCCAGTACTGAAGGGCCTGTTCCTGCTCCTCCATGTGCAGTACTGAAGGGCCTGTTCCTGCTCCTCCATGTCCAGTTCTGAAGGGCCTGTTCCTGCTCCTCCATGTCCAGTACTGAAGTGCCTGTTCCTGCTCCTCCATGTCCAGTACTGAAGGGACTGTTCCTGCTCCTCCATGTCCAGTACTGAAGGGCCTGTTCCTGCTCCCTCATGTCCAGTACTAAAGGGCCTGTTCCTCCATGTGCAGTACTGAAGGGCCTGTTCCTGCTCCTCCATGTCCAGTACTAAAGGGCATGTTCCTGTTTCTCCATGTCCAGTACTGAAGGGCCTGTTCCTGCTCCTCCATTTCCAGCACTGAAGGGCCTGTTCCTGCTCCTCCATGTCCAGTACTGAAGGGCCTGTTCCTGTTCCCTCATGTCCTGTACTGAAGAGCCTGTTCCTGCTCTTCCATGTCTAGTACTAAAGTGCCTGTTTCTCCATGTCCAGTACTGAAGGGCCTGTTCCTGTTTCTCCATGTCCAGTACTGAAGGGCCTGTTCCTGTTTCTCCATGTCCAGCACTGAAGGGCCTGTTCCTGCTCCTCCATGTCTAGTACTAAAGGGCCTGTTCCTCCATGTCAAGTAGTAAGGGGCCTGTTCCTGCTCCTCCATGTCCAGTATTGAAGGGCCTGTTTCTCCATGTCCATTACTGAAGGGCCTGTTCCTGCTCCCTCATGTCCAATACTAAAGGGCCTGTTCCTGCTCCTCCATTTCCAGTACTGAAGGGCCTGTTCCTGCTCCCTCATTTAGTACTGTACATGAGGGAACAGGAACAGTCCCTTTAGTACTGGACATGGAGAAGCAGGAACAGGCACTTCAGTACTGGACATGGAGGAACAGGGACAGGCCCTTCAGTACTGGACATGGAGGAACAGGCCCTTCAGTACTGGACATGGAGGAGCAGTTACAGTACGAAAGGGCCTGTTCCTGCTCCCTCTTGTCCATCACTGAAGGGCCTGTTCCTGTTCCTCCAAGTCCACTACTAAAGGGACTATACTTGTTTCTCCATGTCCAGTACTGAAGGGCCTGTTTCTCCATGTCCAATACTGAAGGGTCTGTTCATGCTCCATTATGTCCAGTGCCAAAGGGCCTGTTCCTGCTCCTCCTATTCCAGTACTGAAGGGCCTGTTCCTGTTTCTCCATGTCCAGTACTAAAGGGCCTGTTCGTCCATGTGCAGTCCTGAAGGGCCTGTTCCTGCTTCTCCATGTCCAGTACAGAAGGGCCTGTTCCTACATGTCCAGTACTGAAGGTCCTGTTCCTGCTCCTCCATGTCCAGTACTGAAGGGCCTGTTCCTGTTTCTGCATGTCCAGTACTGATGGTCCTGCACCCTCATGTCCACAACTGAAGGGCCTGTCCCTGCTCCTCCATGTCAAGTACTGAAGGGCCTGTTCCTCCATGTCCAGAACTGAAGTGCCTGTTCCTCCATGTCCAGTATTGAATGCCATTTTCTCCATGTCCAGTACTGAAGGGCCTGTTCCTGCTCACTCATGTCCACTTCTTAAGGGCCTGTTCCTGCTTTTCCATGTCCAGTTCTGAAGGTCCTGTCCCTCCATGTCCAGTACTGAAGGGCCTGTTCCTGCTCCTCCATTTCCAATACTGAAGGGCCTGTTCCTGCTCCTCCATGTCCAATATTGATGGGCCTGTTTCTCCATGTCCAGTACTGAAGAGCCTGTTCCTGTTTCTCCATGTCCAGCACTGAAGGGCCTGTTCCTGCTCCTCCATGTCCAGTACTGAAGGGCCTGTTCCTGCTCCTCCATGTCCAGTACTGAAGGGCCTGTTCCTGCTCCTCCATGTGCAGTACTGAAGGGCCTGTTCCTGCTCCTCCATGTCCAGTTCTGAAGGGCCTGTTCCTGCTCCTCCATGTCCAGTACTGAAGTGCCTGTTCCTGCTCCTCCATGTCCAGTACTGAAGGGACTGTTCCTGCTCCTCCATGTCCAGTACTGAAGGGCCTGTTCCTGCTCCCTCATGTCCAGTACTAAAGGGCCTGTTCCTCCATGTGCAGTACTGAAGGGCCTGTTCCTGCTCCTCCATGTCCAGTACTAAAGGGCATGTTCCTGTTTCTCCATGTCCAGTACTGAAGGGCCTGTTCCTGCTCCTCCATTTCCAATACTGAAGGGCCTGTTCCTGCTCCTCCATGTCCAGTACTGAAGGGCCTGTTCCTGCTCCTCCATGTCCAGTTCTGAAGGGCCTGTTCCTGCTCCTCCATGTCCAGTACTGAAGTGCCTGTTCCTGCTCCTCCATGTCCAGTACTGAAGGGCCTGTTCCTGCTCCTCCATGTCCAGTACTGAAGGGCCTGTTCCTGCTCCCTCATGTCCAGTACTAAAGGGCCTGTTCCTCCATGTCCAGTACTGAAGGGCCTGTTCCTGCTCCTCCATGTCCAGTACTAAACGGCATGTTCCTGTTTCTCCATGTCCAGTACTGAAGGGCCTGTTCCTGCTCCTCCATTTCCAATACTGAAGGGCCTGTTCCTGCTCCTCCATGTCCAATGTTGATGGACCTGTTTCTCCATGTCCAGTACTGAAGGGCCTGTTCCTGTTTCTCCATGTCCAGCACTGAAGGGCCTGTTCCTGCTCCTCCATGTCCAGTACTGAAGGGCCTGTTCCTGCTCCTCCATGTCCAGTACTGAAGGGCCTGTTCCTGCTCCTCCATGTCCAGTACTGAAGGGCCTGTTCCTGCTCCTCCATGTCCAGTTCTGAAGGGCCTGTTCCTGCTCCTCCATGTCCAGTACTGAAGTGCCTGTTCCTGCTCCTCCATGTCCAGTACTGAAGGGCCTGTTCCTGCTCCTCCATGTCCAATATTGATGGGCCTGTTCCTCCATGTGCAGTACTGAAGGGCCTGTTCCTGGTTCTCCATGTCCAGCACTGAAGGGCCTGTTCCTGCTCCTCCATGTCCAGTACTGAAGGGCCTGTTCCTGCTCTTACATGTCCAGTACTGAAGGGCCTGTTCCTGTTTCTCCATGTCCAGCACTGAAGGGCCTGTTCCTGCTCCTCCATGTCTAGTACTAAAGGGCCTGTTCCTCCATGTCAAGTAGTAAGGGGCCTGTTCCTGCTCCTCCATGTCCAGTATTGAAGGGCCTGTTTCTCCATGTCCATTACTGAAGGGCCTGTTCCTGCTCCCTCATGTCCAATACTAAAGGGCCTGTTCCTGCTCCTCCATTTCCAGTACTGAAGGGCCTGTTCCTGCTCCCTCATTTAGTACTGTACATGAGGGAACAGGAACAGTCCCTTTAGTACTGGACATGGAGAAGCAGGAACAGGCACTTCAGTACTGGACATGGAGGAACAGGGACAGGCCCTTCAGTACTGGACATGGAGGAACAGGCCCTTCAGTACTGGACATGGAGGAGCAGTTACAGTACGAAAGGGCCTGTTCCTGCTCCCTCTTGTCCATCACTGAAGGGCCTGTTCCTGTTCCTCCAAGTCCACTACTAAAGGGACTATACTTGTTTCTCCATGTCCAGTACTGAAGGGCCTGTTTCTCCATGTCCAATACTGAAGGGTCTGTTCATGCTCCATTATGTCCAGTGCCAAAGGGCCTGTTCCTGCTCCTCCTATTCCAGTACTGAAGGGCCTGTTCCTGTTTCTCCATGTCCAGTACTAAAGGGCCTGTTCGTCCATGTGCAGTCCTGAAGGGCCTGTTCCTGCTTCTCCATGTCCAGTACAGAAGGGCCTGTTCCTACATGTCCAGTACTGAAGGTCCTGTTCCTGCTCCTCCATGTCCAGTACTGAAGGGCCTGTTCCTGTTTCTGCATGTCCAGTACTGATGGTCCTGCACCCTCATGTCCACAACTGAAGGGCCTGTCCCTGCTCCTCCATGTCAAGTACTGAAGGGCCTGTTCCTCCATGTCCAGAACTGAAGTGCCTGTTCCTCCATGTCCAGTATTGAATGCCATTTTCTCCATGTCCAGTACTGAAGGGCCTGTTCCTGCTCACTCATGTCCACTTCTTAAGGGCCTGTTCCTGCTTTTCCATGTCCAGTTCTGAAGGTCCTGTCCCTCCATGTCCAGTACTGAAGGGCCTGTTCCTGCTCCTCCATTTCCAATACTGAAGGGCCTGTTCCTGCTCCTCCATGTCCAATATTGATGGGCCTGTTTCTCCATGTCCAGTACTGAAGAGCCTGTTCCTGTTTCTCCATGTCCAGCACTGAAGGGCCTGTTCCTGCTCCTCCATGTCCAGTACTGAAGGGCCTGTTCCTGCTCCTCCATGTCCAGTACTGAAGGGCCTGTTCCTGCTCCTCCATTTGCAGTACTGAAGGGCCTGTTCCTGCTCCTCCATGTCCAGTTCTGAAGGGCCTGTTCCTGCTCCTCCATGTCCAGTACTGAAGTGCCTGTTCCTGCTCCTCCATGTCCAGTACTGAAGGGACTGTTCCTGCTCCTCCATGTCCAGTACTGAAGGGCCTGTTCCTGCTCCCTCATGTCCAGTACTAAAGGGCCTGTTCCTCCATGTGCAGTACTGAAGGGCCTGTTCCTGCTCCTCCATGTCCAGTACTAAAGGGCATGTTCCTGTTTCTCCATGTCCAGTACTGAAGGGCCTGTTCCTGCTCCTCCATTTCCAATACTGAAGGGCCTGTTCCTGCTCCTCCATGTCCAATATTGATGGGCCTGTTTCTCCATGTCCAGTACTGAAGGGCCTGTTCCTGCTCCTCCATTTCCAATACTGAAGGGCCTGTTCCTGCTCCTCCATGTCCAGTACTGAAGGGCCTGTTCCTGCTCCTCCATGTCCAGTTCTGAAGGGCCTGTTCCTGCTCCTCCATGTCCAGTACTGAAGTGCCTGTTCCTGTTCCTCCATGTCCAGTACTGAAGGGCCTGTTCCTGCTCCTCCATGTCCAGTACTGAAGGGCCTGTTCCTGCTCCCTCATGTCCAGTACTAAAGGGCCTGTTCCTCCATGTCCAGTACTGAAGGGCCTGTTCCTGCTCCTCCATGTCCAGTACTAAACGGCATGTTCCTGTTTCTCCATGTCCAGTACTGAAGGGCCTGTTCCTGCTCCTCCATTTCCAATACTGAAGGGCCTGTTCCTGCTCCTCCATGTCCAATATTGATGGGCCTGTTTCTCCATGTCCAGTACTGAAGGGCCTGTTCCTGTTTCTCCATGTCCAGCACTGAAGGGCCTGTTCCTGCTCCTCCATGTCCAGTACTGAAGGGCCTGTTCCTGCTCCTCCATGTCCAGTACTGAAGGGCCTGTTCCTGCTCCTCCATGTCCAGTACTGAAGGGCCTGTTCCTGCTCCTCCATGTCCAGTTCTGAAGGGCCTGTTCCTGCTCCTCCATGTCCAGTACTGAAGTGCCTGTTCCTGCTCCTCCATGTCCAGTACTGAAGGGCCTGTTCCTGCTCCTCCATGTCCAATATTGATGGGCCTGTTCCTCCATGTGCAGTACTGAAGGGCCTGTTCCTGGTTCTCCATGTCCAGCACTGAAGGGCCTGTTCCTGCTCCTCCATGTCCAGTACTGAAGGGCCTGTTCCTGCTCTTACATGTCCAGTACTGAAGGGCCTGTTCCTGTTTCTCCATGTGCAGCACTGAAGGGCCTGTTCCTGCTCCTCCATGTCTAGTACTAAAGGGCCTGTTCCTCCATGTCAAGTAGTAAGGGGCCTGTTCCTGCTCCTCCATGTCCAGTATTGAAGGGCCTGTTTCTCCATGTCCATTACTGAAGGGCCTGTTCCTGCTCCCTCATGTCCAATACTAAAGGGCCTGTTCCTGCTCCTCCATTTCCAGTACTGAAGGGCCTGTTCCTGCTCCCTCATTTAGTACTGTACATGAGGGAACAGGAACAGTCCCTTTAGTACTGGACATGGAGAAGCAGGAACAGGCACTTCAGTACTGGACATGGAGGAACAGGGACAGGCCCTTCAGTACTGGACATGGAGGAACAGGCCCTTCAGTACTGGACATGGAGGAGCAGTTACAGTACGAAAGGGCCTGTTCCTGCTCCCTCTTGTCCATCACTGAAGGGCCTGTTCCTGTTCCTCCAAGTCCACTACTAAAGGGACTATACTTGTTTCTCCATGTCCAGTACTGAAGGGCCTGTTTCTCCATGTCCAATACTGAAGGGTCTGTTCATGCTCCATTATGTCCAGTGCCAAAGGGCCTGTTCCTGCTCCTCCTATTCCAGTACTGAAGGGCCTGTTCCTGTTTCTCCATGTCCAGTACTAAAGGGCCTGTTCGTCCATGTGCAGTCCTGAAGGGCCTGTTCCTGCTCCTCCATGTCCAGTACAGAAGGGCCTGTTCCTACATGTCCAGTACTGAAGGTCCTGTTCCTGCTCCTCCATGTCCAGTACTGAAGGGCCTGTTCCTGTTTCTGCATGTCCAGTACTGATGGTCCTGCACCCTCATGTCCACAACTGAAGGGCCTGTCCCTGCTCCTCCATGTCAAGTACTGAAGGGCCTGTTCCTCCATGTCCAGAACTGAAGTGCCTGTTCCTCCATGTCCAGTATTGAATGCCATTTTCTCCATGTCCAGTACTGAAGGGCCTGTTCCTGCTCACTCATGTCCACTTCTTAAGGGCCTGTTCCTGCTTTTCCATGTCCAGTTCTGAAGGTCCTGTCCCTCCATGTCCAGTACTGAAGGGCCTGTTCCTGCTCCTCCATTTCCAATACTGAAGGGCCTGTTCCTGCTCCTCCATGTCCAATATTGATGGGCCTGTTTCTCCATGTCCAGTACTGAAGAGCCTGTTCCTGTTTCTCCATGTCCAGCACTGAAGGGCCTGTTCCTGCTCCTCCATGTCCAGTACTGAAGGGCCTGTTCCTGCTCCTCCATGTCCAGTACTGAAGGGCCTGTTCCTGCTCCTCCATGTGCAGTACTGAAGGGCCTGTTCCTGCTCCTCCATGTCCAGTTCTGAAGGGCCTGTTCCTGCTCCTCCATGTCCAGTACTGAAGTGCCTGTTCCTGCTCCTCCATGTCCAGTACTGAAGGGACTGTTCCTGCTCCTCCATGTCCAGTACTGAAGGGCCTGTTCCTGCTCCCTCATGTCCAGTACTAAAGGGCCTGTTCCTCCATGTGCAGTACTGAAGGGCCTGTTCCTGCTCCTCCATGTCCAGTACTAAAGGGCATGTTCCTGTTTCTCCATGTCCAGTACTGAAGGGCCTGTTCCTGCTCCTCCATTTCCAATACTGAAGGGCCTGTTCCTGCTCCTCCATGTCCAATATTGATGGGCCTGTTTCTCCATGTCCAGTACTGAAGGGCCTGTTCCTGCTCCTCCATTTCCAATACTGAAGGGCCTGTTCCTGCTCCTCCATGTCCAGTACTGAAGGGCCTGTTCCTGCTCCTCCATGTCCAGTTCTGAAGGGCCTGTTCCTGCTCCTCCATGTCCAGTACTGAAGTGCCTGTTCCTGCTCCTCCATGTCCAGTACTGAAGGGCCTGTTCCTGCTCCTCCATGTCCAGTACTGAAGGGCCTGTTCCTGCTCCCTCATGTCCAGTACTAAAGGGCCTGTTCCTCCATGTCCAGTACTGAAGGGCCTGTTCCTGCTCCTCCATGTCCAGTACTAAACGGCATGTTCCTGTTTCTCCATGTCCAGTACTGAAGGGCCTGTTCCTGCTCCTCCATTTCCAATACTGAAGGGCCTGTTCCTGCTCCTCCATGTCCAATATTGATGGGCCTGTTTCTCCATGTCCAGTACTGAAGGGCCTGTTCCTGTTTCTCCATGTCCAGCACTGAAGGGCCTGTTCCTGCTCCTCCATGTCCAGTACTGAAGGGCCTGTTCCTGCTCCTCCATGTCCAGTACTGAAGGGCCTGTTCCTGCTCCTCCATGTCCAGTACTGAAGGGCCTGTTCCTGCTCCTCCATGTCCAGTTCTGAAGGGCCTGTTCCTGCTCCTCCATGTCCAGTACTGAAGTGCCTGTTCCTGCTCCTCCATGTCCAGTACTGAAGGGCCTGTTCCTGCTCCTCCATGTCCAGTACTGAAGGGCCTGTTCCTGCTCCTCCATGTCCAATATTGATGGGCCTGTTCCTCCATGTGCAGTACTGAAGGGCCTGTTCCTGGTTCTCCATGTCCAGCACTGAAGGGCCTGTTCCTGCTCCTCCATGTCCAGTACTGAAGGGCCTGTTCCTGCTCTTACATGTCCAGTACTGAAGGGCCTGTTCCTGCTCCTCCATGTCCAGTACTGAAGGGCCTGTTCCTGCTCCTCCATGTCCAGCACTGAAGGGCCTGTTCCTGCTCCTCCATGTCCAGTACTGAAGGGCCTGTTCCTGCTCCTCCATGTCCAGTACTGAAGGGCCTGTTCCTGCTCCTCCATGTCCAGTACTGAAGGGCCTGTTTGTCCATGTCCAGTACTGAAGGGCCTGTTCCTGCTCCTCCATGTCCAGTACTGAAGGGCCTGTTCCTGTTCCTACATGTCCAGTACTGAAGGGCCTGTTCCTGTTCCTACATGTCCAGTACTGAAGGGCCTGTTCCTGCTCCCTAATGTCCATTACTGAAGGGCCTGTTTCTCCATGTCCAGGACTAAAGGGCCAGTTCCTGTTCCTCCATCTCCAGTACTGAAGGGCCTGTTCCTGCTCCTCCATGTCCAGTACTGAAGGGCCTGTTCCTGCTCACTCATGTCCACTTCTTAAGGGCCTGTTCCTGCTTTTCCATGTACAGTTCTGAAGGTCCTGTCCCTCCATGTCCAGTACTGAAGGGCCTGTTTCTCCATGTCCAGTACTGAAGGGCCTGTTCCTGCTCCTCCATGTCCAGTACTAAAGGGCATGTTCCTGTTTCTCCATGTCCAGTACTGAAGGGCCTGTTCCTGCTCCTCCATTTCCAATACTGAAGGGCCTGTTCCTGCTCCTCCATGTCCAATATTGATGGGCCTGTTTCTCCATGTCCAGTACTGAAGGGCCTGTTCCTGTTTCTCCATGTCCAGTACTGAAGGGCCTGTTCCTGCTCCTCCATGTCCAGTACTGAAGGGCCTGTTCCTGCTCCTCCATGTCCAGTACTGAAGGGCCTGTTCCTGCTCCTCCATGTCCAGTACTGAAGGGCCTGTTCCTGCTCCTCCATGTGCAGTACTGAAGGGCCTGTTCCTGGTCCTCCATGTCCAGTACTGAAGGGCCTGTTCCTGTTTCTCCATGTCCAGTACTGAAGGGCCTGTTCCTGGTCCTCCATGTCCAGTACTGAAGGGCCTGTTCCTGCTCCTCCATGTCCAGTACTGAAGGGCCTGTTCCTGCTCCTCCATGTGCAGTACTGAAGGGCCTGTTCCTGCTCCTCCATGTCCAGTTCTGAAGGGCCTGTTCCTGCTCCTCCATGTCCAGTACTGAAGTGCCTGTTCCTGCTCCTCCATGTCCAGTACTGAAGGGACTGTTCCTGCTCCTCCATGTCCAGTACTGAAGGGCCTGTTCCTGCTCCTCCATGTCCAGTACTGAAGGGCCTGTTTGTCCATGTCCAGTACTGAAGGGCCTGTTCCTGCTCCTCCATGTCCAGTACTGAAGGGCCTGTTCCTGTTCCTACATGTCCAGTACTGAAGGGCCTGTTCCTGTTCCTACATGTCCAGTACTGAAGGGCCTGTTCCTGCTCCCTAATGTCCATTACTGAAGGGCCTGTTTCTCCATGTCCAGGACTAAAGGGCCAGTTCCTGTTCCTCCATCTCCAGTACTGAAGGGCCTGTTCCTGCTCCTCCATGTCCAGTACTGAAGGGCCTGTTCCTGCTCACTCATGTCCACTTCTTAAGGGCCTGTTCCTGCTTTTCCATGTCCAGTTCTGAAGGTCCTGTCCCTCCATGTCCAGTACTGAAGGGCCTGTTTCTCCATGTCCAGTACTGAAGGGCCTGTTCCTGCTCCCTCATGTCCAGTACTAAAGGGCCTGTTCCTCCATGTGCAGTACTGAAGGGCCTGTTCCTGCTCCTCCATGTCCAGTACTAAAGGGCATGTTCCTGTTTCTCCATGTCCAGTACTGAAGGGCCTGTTCCTGCTCCTCCATTTCCAATACTGAAGGGCCTGTTCCTGCTCCTCCATGTCCAATATTGATGGGCCTGTTTCTCCATGTCCAGTACTGAAGGGCCTGTTCCTGCTCCTCCATTTCCAATACTGAAGGGCCTGTTCCTGCTCCTCCATGTCCAGTACTGAAGGGCCTGTTCCTGCTCCTCCATGTCCAGTTCTGAAGGGCCTGTTCCTGCTCCTCCATGTCCAGTACTGAAGTGCCTGTTCCTGCTCCTCCATGTCCAGTACTGAAGGGCCTGTTCCTGCTCCTCCATGTCCAGTACTGAAGGGCCTGTTCCTGCTCCCTCATGTCCAGTACTAAAGGGCCTGTTCCTCCATGTCCAGTACTGAAGGGCCTGTTCCTGCTCCTCCATGTCCAGTACTAAAGGGCATGTTCCTGTTTCTCCATGTCCAGTACTGAAGGGCCTGTTCCTGCTCCTCCATTTCCAATACTGAAGGGCCTGTTCCTGCTCCTCCATGTCCAATATTGATGGGCCTGTTTCTCCATGTCCAGTACTGAAGGGCCTGTTCCTGTTTCTCCATGTCCAGCACTGAAGGGCCTGTTCCTGCTCCTCCATGTCCAGTACTGAAGGGCCTGTTCCTGCTCCCTCATGTCCAGTACTAAAGGGCCTGTTCCTCCATGTGCAGTACTGAAGGGCCTGTTCCTGGTTCTCCATGTCCAGCACTGAAGGGCCTGTTCCTGCTCCTCCATGTCCAGTACTGAAGGGCCTGTTCCTGCTCTTACATGTCCAGTACTGAAGGGCCTGTTCCTGCTCCTCCATGTCCAGTACTGAAGGGCCTGTTCCTGCTCCTCCATGTCCAGAACTGAAGGGCCTGTTCCTGCTCCTCCATGTCCAGTACTGAAGGGCCTGTTCCTGCTCCTCCATGTCCAGTACTGAAGGGCCTGTTCCTGCTCCTCCATGTCCAGTACTGAAGGGCCTGTTTGTCCATGTCCAGTACTGAAGGGCCTGTTCCTGCTCCTCCATGTCCAGTACTGAAGGGCCTGTTCCTGTTCCTACATGTCCAGTACTGAAGGGCCTGTTCCTGTTCCTACATGTCCAGTACTGAAGGGCCTGTTCCTGCTCCCTAATGTCCAATACTGAAGGGCCTGTTTCTCCATGTCCAGGACTAAAGGGCCAGTTCCTGTTCCTCCATCTCCAGTACTGAAGGGCCTGTTCCTGCTCCTCCATGTCCAGTACTGAAGGGCCTGTTCCTGCTCCCTCATGTCCAGTACTAAAGGGCCTGTTCCTCCATGTGCAGTACTGAAGGGCCTGTTCCTGCTTCTCCATATCCAGTACTGAAGGGCCTGTTCCTGCTCCTCCATGTCCAGTACTGAAGGGCCTGTGCCTGCTCCTCCATGTCCAGCACTGAAGGGCCTGTTCCTGCTCCTCCATGTCCAGTACTGATGGGCCTGTTTCTCCATGTCCAGTACTGAAGGGCCTGTTCCTCCATATCCAGTACTGAAGGGCCTGTTCCTGCTCCTCCATGTCCAGTACTGAAGGGCCTGTTCCTGTTCCCTCATGTCCTGTACTGAAGAGCCTGTTCCTGCTCTTCCATGTCTAGTACTAAAGTGCCTGTTTCTCCATGTCCAGTACTGAAGGGCCTGTTCCTGTTTCTCCATGTCCAGTACTGAAGGGCCTGTTCCTGTTCCTCCATTTCCAGTACTGAAGGGCCTGTTCCTGCTCCTCCATGCCCAATATTGATGGGCCTGTTTCTCCATGTCCAGTACTGAAGGGCCTGTTCCTGTTTCTCCATGTCCAGCACTGAAGGGCCTGTTCCTGCTCCTCCATGTCCAGTACTGAAGGGCCTGTTCCTGCACCTCCATGTCCAGTACTGAAGGGCCTGTTCCTGCTCCTCCATGTCCAGCACTGAAGGGTCTGTTCCTCCATGTCCAGTACTGAAGGGCCTGTTCCTGCTCCTCCATGTCCAGTACTGACGGGCCTGTTTCTCCATGTCCAGTACTGAAGGGCCTGTTCCTCCATGTCCAGCACTGAAGGGCCTGTTCCTGTTCCTCCATGTCCAGTACTGAAGGGCCTGTTCCTGCTCCTCCATGTCCAGTACTGAAGGGCCTGTTCCTCCTCCTCCATGCCCAAAATTGATGGGCCTGTTTCTCCATGTCCAGCACTGAAGGGCCTGTTCCTGCTCCTCCATGTCCAGTACTGAAGGGCCTGTTCCTGCTCCTCCATGTCCAGTACTGAAGGGCCTGTTCCTCCTCCTCCATGCCCAAAATTGATGGGCCTGTTTCTCCATGTCCAGTACTGAAGGGCCTGTTCCTGTTTCTCCATGTCCAGCACTGAAGGGCCTGTTCCTGCTCCTCCATGTCCAGTACTGAAGGGCCTGTTCCTGCTCCTCCATGTCCAGTACTGAAGGGCCTGTTCCTGCTCCTCCATGTCCAGTACTGAAGGCCCTATTTGTCCATGTCCAGTACTGAAGGGCCTGTTCCTGCTCCTCCATGTCCAGTACTGAAGGGCCTGTTCCTGTTCCTACATGTCCAGTACTGAAGGGCCTGTTCCTCCATATCCAGTACTGAAGGGCCTGTTCCTGCTCCTCCATGTCCAGTACTGAAGTGCCTGTTCCTGTTCCCTCATGTCCTGTACTGAAGAGCCTGTTCCTGCTCTTCCATGTCTAGTACTAAAGTGCCTGTTTCTCCATGTCCAGTACTGAAGGGCCTGTTCCTGTTTCTCCATGTCCAGTACTGAAGGGCCTGTTCCTGCTCCTCCATTTCCAATACTGAAGGGCCTGTTCCTGCTCCTCCATGTCCAATATTGATGGGCCTGTTTCTCCATGTCCAGTACTGAAGGGCCTGTTCCTGCTCCTCCATGTCCAGTACTGAAGGGCCTGTTCCTGCTCCTCCATGTCCAGTTCTGAAGGGCCTGTTCCTGCTCCTCCATGTCCAGTACTGAAGTGCCTGTTCCTGCTCCTCCATGTCCAGTACTGAAGGGCCTGTTCCTGCTCCTCCATGTCCAGTACTGAAGGGCCTGTTCCTGCTCCCTCATGTCCAGTACTAAAGGGCCTGTTCCTCCATGTCCAGTACTGAAGGGCCTGTTCCTGCTCCTCCATGTCCAGTACTAAAGGGCATGTTCCTGTTTCTCCATGTCCAGTACTGAAGGGCCTGTTCCTGCTCCTCCATTTCCAATACTGAAGGGCCTGTTCCTGCTCCTCCATGTCCAATATTGATGGGCCTGTTTCTCCATGTCCAGTACTGAAGGGCCTGTTCCTGTTTCTCCATGTCCAGCACTGAAGGGCCTGTTCCTGCTCCTCCATGTCCAGTACTGAAGGGCCTGTTCCTGCTCCCTCATGTCCAGTACTAAAGGGCCTGTTCCTCCATGTGCAGTACTGAAGGGCCTGTTCCTGGTTCTCCATGTCCAGCACTGAAGGGCCTGTTCCTGCTCCTCCATGTCCAGTACTGAAGGGCCTGTTCCTGCTCTTACATGTCCAGTACTGAAGGGCCTGTTCCTGCTCCTCCATGTCCAGTACTGAAGGGCCTGTTCCTGCTCCTCCATGTCCAGAACTGAAGGGCCTGTTCCTGCTCCTCCATGTCCAGTACTGAAGGGCCTGTTCCTGCTCCTCCATGTCCAGTACTGAAGGGCCTGTTCCTGCTCCTCCATGTCCAGTACTGAAGGGCCTGTTTGTCCATGTCCAGTACTGAAGGGCCTGTTCCTGCTCCTCCATGTCCAGTACTGAAGGGCCTGTTCCTGTTCCTACATGTCCAGTACTGAAGGGCCTGTTCCTGTTCCTACATGTCCAGTACTGAAGGGCCTGTTCCTGCTCCCTAATGTCCAATACTGAAGGGCCTGTTTCTCCATGTCCAGGACTAAAGGGCCAGTTCCTGTTCCTCCATCTCCAGTACTGAAGGGCCTGTTCCTGCTCCTCCATGTCCAGTACTGAAGGGCCTGTTCCTGCTCCCTCATGTCCAGTACTAAAGGGCCTGTTCCTCCATGTGCAGTACTGAAGGGCCTGTTCCTGCTTCTCCATATCCAGTACTGAAGGGCCTGTTCCTGCTCCTCCATGTCCAGTACTGAAGGGCCTGTGCCTGCTCCTCCATGTCCAGCACTGAAGGGCCTGTTCCTGCTCCTCCATGTCCAGTACTGATGGGCCTGTTTCTCCATGTCCAGTACTGAAGGGCCTGTTCCTCCATATCCAGTACTGAAGGGCCTGTTCCTGCTCCTCCATGTCCAGTACTGAAGGGCCTGTTCCTGTTCCCTCATGTCCTGTACTGAAGAGCCTGTTCCTGCTCTTCCATGTCTAGTACTAAAGTGCCTGTTTCTCCATGTCCAGTACTGAAGGGCCTGTTCCTGTTTCTCCATGTCCAGTACTGAAGGGCCTGTTCCTGTTCCTCCATTTCCAGTACTGAAGGGCCTGTTCCTGCTCCTCCATGCCCAATATTGATGGGCCTGTTTCTCCATGTCCAGTACTGAAGGGCCTGTTCCTGTTTCTCCATGTCCAGCACTGAAGGGCCTGTTCCTGCTCCTCCATGTCCAGTACTGAAGGGCCTGTTCCTGCACCTCCATGTCCAGTACTGAAGGGCCTGTTCCTGCTCCTCCATGTCCAGCACTGAAGGGTCTGTTCCTCCATGTCCAGTACTGAAGGGCCTGTTCCTGCTCCTCCATGTCCAGTACTGACGGGCCTGTTTCTCCATGTCCAGTACTGAAGGGCCTGTTCCTCCATGTCCAGCACTGAAGGGCCTGTTCCTGTTCCTCCATGTCCAGTACTGAAGGGCCTGTTCCTGCTCCTCCATGTCCAGTACTGAAGGGCCTGTTCCTCCTCCTCCATGCCCAAAATTGATGGGCCTGTTTCTCCATGTCCAGCACTGAAGGGCCTGTTCCTGCTCCTCCATGTCCAGTACTGAAGGGCCTGTTCCTGCTCCTCCATGTCCAGTACTGAAGGGCCTGTTCCTCCTCCTCCATGCCCAAAATTGATGGGCCTGTTTCTCCATGTCCAGTACTGAAGGGCCTGTTCCTGTTTCTCCATGTCCAGCACTGAAGGGCCTGTTCCTGCTCCTCCATGTCCAGTACTGAAGGGCCTGTTCCTGCTCCTCCATGTCCAGTACTGAAGGGCCTGTTCCTGCTCCTCCATGTCCAGTACTGAAGGCCCTATTTGTCCATGTCCAGTACTGAAGGGCCTGTTCCTGCTCCTCCATGTCCAGTACTGAAGGGCCTGTTCCTGTTCCTACATGTCCAGTACTGAAGGGCCTGTTCCTCCATATCCAGTACTGAAGGGCCTGTTCCTGCTCCTCCATGTCCAGTACTGAAGTGCCTGTTCCTGTTCCCTCATGTCCTGTACTGAAGAGCCTGTTCCTGCTCTTCCATGTCTAGTACTAAAGTGCCTGTTTCTCCATGTCCAGTACTGAAGGGCCTGTTCCTGTTTCTCCATGTCCAGTACTGAAGGGCCTGTTCCTGTTCCTCCATTTCCAGTACTGAAGGGCCTGTTCCTGCTCCTCCATGCCCAATATTGATGGGCCTGTTTCTCCATGTCCAGTACTGAAGGGCCTGTTCCTGTTTCTCCATGTCCAGCACTGAAGGGCCTGTTCCTGCTCCTCCATGTCCAGTACTGAAGGGCCTGTTCCTGCACCTCCATGTCCAGTACTGAAGGGCCTGTTCCTGCTCCTCCATGTCCAGCACTGAAGGGCCTGTTCCTCCATGTCCAGTACTGAAGGGCCTGTTCCTGCTCCTCCATGTCCAGTACTGACGGGCCTGTTTCTCCATGTCCAGTACTGAAGGGCCTGTTCCTCCATGTCCAGCACTGAAGGGCCTGTTCCTGTTCCTCCATGTCCAGTACTGAAGGGCCTGTTCCTGCTCCTCCATGTCCAGTACTGAAGGGCCTGTTCCTCCTCCTCCATGCCCAAAATTGATGGGCCTGTTTCTCCATGTCCAGTACTGAAGGGCCTGTTCCTGCTCCTCCATGTCCAGTACTGAAGGGCCTGTTCCTGCTCCTCCATGTCCAGTACTGAAGGGCCTGTTCCTCCTCCTCCATGTCCAGTACTGAAGGGCCTGTTCCTCCTCCTCCATGTCCAGTACTGAAGGGCCTGTTCCTGCTCCTCCATGTCCAGTACTGAAGGGCCTGTTCCTGCTCCTCCATGTCCAGTACTGAAGGGCCTGTTCCTCCTCCTCCATGCCCAAAATTGATGGGCCTGTTTCTCCATGTCCAGTACTGAAGGGCCTGTTCCTGTTTCTCCATGTCCAGCACTGAAGGGCCTGTTCCTGCTCCTCCATGTCCAGTACTGAAGGGCCTGTTCCTGCTCCTCCATGTCCAGTACTGAAGGGCCTGTTCCTCCTCCTCCATGCCCAAAATTGATGGGCCTGTTTCTCCATGTCCAGTACTGAAGGGCCTGTTCCTGCTCCTCCATGTCCAGTACTGAAGGGCCTGTTCCTGCTCCTCCATGTCCAGTACTGAAGGGCCTGTTCCTGCTCCTCCATGTCCAGTACTGAAGGGCCTGTTCCTCCTCCTCCATGCCCAAAATTGATGGGCCTGTTTCTCCATGTCCAGTACTGAAGGGCCTGTTCCTGTTTCTCCATGTCCAGCACTGAAGGGCCTGTTCCTGCTCCTCCATGTCCAGTACTGAAGGGCCTGTTCCTGCTCCTCCATGTCCAGTACTGAAGGGCCTGTTCCTGCTCCTCCATGTCCAGTACTGAAGGCCCTATTTGTCCATGTCCAGTACTGAAGGGCCTGTTCCTGCTCCTCCATGTCCAGTACTGAAGGGCCTGTTCCTGTTCCTACATGTCCAGTACTGAAGGGCCTGTTCCTGTTCCTACATGTCCAGTACTGAAGGGCCTGTTCCTCCATATCCAGTACTGAAGGGCCTGTTCCTGCTCCTCCATGTCCAGTACTGAAGTGCCTGTTCCTGTTCCCTCATGTCCTGTACTGAAGGGCCTGTTCCTGCTCCTCCATGTCCAGTACTGAAGTGCCTGTTCCTGTTCCCTCATGTTCAGTACTGAAGAGCCTGTTCCTGCTCTTCCATGTCTAGTACTAAAGTGCCTGTTTCTCCATGTCCAGTACTGAAGGGCCTGTTCCTGTTTCTCCATGTCCAGTACTGAAGGGCCTGTTCCTGTTCCTCCATTTCCAGTACTGAAGGGCCTGTTCCTGCTCCTCCATGCCCAATATTGATGGGCCTGTTTCTCCATGTCCAGTACTGAAGGGCCTGTTCCTGTTTCTCCATGTCCAGCACTGAAGGGCCTGTTCCTGCTCCTCCATGTCCAGTACTGAAGGGCCTGTTCCTGCACCTCCATGTCCAGTACTGAAGGGCCTGTTCCTGCTCCTCCATGTCCAGCACTGAAGGGCCTGTTCCTCCATGTCCAGTACTGAAGGGCCTGTTCCTGCTCCTCCATGTCCAGTACTGACGGGCCTGTTTCTCCATGTCCAGTACTGAAGGGCCTGTTCCTCCATGTCCAGCACTGAAGGGCCTGTTCCTGTTCCTCCATGTCCAGTACTGAAGGGCCTGTTCCTGCTCCTCCATGTCCAGTACTGAAGGGCCTGTTCCTGCTCCTCCATGTCCAGTACTGAAGGCCCTATTTGTCCATGTCCAGTAGTGAAGGGCCTGTTCCTGCTCCTCCATGTCCAGTACTGACGGGCCTGTTTCTCCATGTCCAGTACTGAAGGGCCTGTTCCTCCATATCCAGTACTGAAGGGCCTGTTCCTGCTCCTCCATGTCAAGTACTGAAGGGCCTGTTCCTGCTCCTCCATGTCCAGTACTGAAGGGCCTGTTCCTGCTCCTCCATGTCCAGTACTGAAGGGCCTGTTTGTCCATGTCCAGTACTGAAGGGCCTGTTCCTGCTTCTCCATGTCCAGTACTGAAGTACCTGTTCCTCCATGTCCAGTACTGAAGGGCCTGTTCCTGCTCCTCCATGTCCAGTACTGACGGGCCTGTTTCTCCATGTCCAGTACTGAAGGGCCTGTTCCTCCATATCCAGTACTGAAGGGCCTGTTCCTGCTCCTCCATGTCAAGTACTGAAGGGCCTGTTCCTGCTCCTCCATGTCCAGTACTGACGGGCCTGTTTCTCCATGTCCAGTACTGAAGGGCCTGTTCCTCCATATCCAGTACTGAAGGGCATGTTCCTGCTCTTCCATGTCTAGTACTAAAGTGCGTGTTTCTCCATGTCCAGTACTGAAGGGCCTGTTCCTGTTTCTCCATGTCCAGTACTGAAGGGCCTGTTCCTGTTCCTCCATTTCCAGTACTGAAGGGCCTGTTCCTGCTCCTCCATGCCCAATATTGATGGGCCTGTTTCTCCATGTCCAGTACTGAAGGGCCTGTTCCTGTTTCTCCATGTCCAGCACTGAAGGGCCTGTTCCTGCTCCTCCATGTCCAGTACTGAAGGGCCTGTTCCTGCTCCTCCATGTCCAGTACTGAAGGGCCTGTTCCTGCTTCTCCGTGTCCAGTACTGAAGTACCTGTTCCTGCTCCTCCATGTCCAGTACTGAAGGGCCTGTTCCTCCCTGTACAGTACTGAAGGCCCTGTTCCTCTATGTCAAGTACTGAAAGGCCTGTTCCTCCATGTCCAGTATTGAATGCCATTTTCTCCATGTCCAGTACTAAAGGGCCTGTTTCTCCATGTCCAGCACTGAAGGGTCTGTTCCTGCTCCTCCATGTCCAGTACTGAAGGGCCTGTTCCTGCTCCTCCATGTCCAGTACTGAAGGGCCTGTTCCTGCTCCTCCATGTCCAGTACTGAAGGGCCTGTTTGTCCATGTCCAGTACTGAAGGGCCTGTTCCTGCTTCTCCATGTCCAGTACTGAAGTACCTGTTCCTCCATGTCCAGTACTGAAGGGCCTGTTCCTGCTCCTCCATGTCCAGTACTGACGGGCCTGTTTCTCCATGTCCAGTACTGAAGGGCCTGTTCCTCCATATCCAGTACTGAAGGGCCTGTTCCTGCTCCTCCATGTCCAGTACTGAAGGGCCTGTTCCTGCTCCTCCATGTCCAGTACTGACGGGCCTGTTTCTCCATGTCCAGTACTGAAGGGCCTGTTCCTCCATATCCAGTACTGAAGGGCCTGTTCCTGCTCCTCCATGTTCAGTACTGAAGAGCCTGTTCCTGCTCTTCCATGTCTAGTACTAAAGTGCCTGTTTCTCCATGTCCAGTACTGAAGGGCCTGTTCCTGTTTCTCCATGTCCAGTACTGAAGGGCCTGTTCCTGTTCCTCCATTTCCAGTACTGAAGGGCCTGTTCCTGCTCCTCCATGCCCAATATTGATGGGCCTGTTTCTCCATGTCCAGTACTGAAGGGCCTGTTCCTGTTTCTCCATGTCCAGCACTGAAGGGCCTGTTCCTGCTCCTCCATGTCCAGTACTGAAGGGCCTGTTCCTGCTCCTCCATGTCCAGTACTGAAGGGCCTGTTCCTGCTTCTCCGTGTCCAGTACTGAAGTACCTGTTCCTGCTCCTCCATGTCCAGTACTGAAGGGCCTGTTCCTGCTCCTCCTTGTCCAGCACTGAAGGGCCTGTTCCTCCATGTCCAGTACTGAAGGGCCTGTTCCTGCTCCTCCATGTCCAGTACTGACGGGCCTGTTTCTCCATGTCCAGTACTGAAGGGCCTGTTCCTCCATGTCCAGCACTGAAGGGCCTGTTCCTGTTCCTCCATGTCCAGTACTGAAGGGCCTGTTCCTGCTCCTCCATGTCCAGTCCTGACGGGCCTGTTTCTCCATGTCCAGTACTGAAGGGCCTGTTCCTCCATGTCCAGCACTGAAGGGCCTGTTCCTGTTCCTCCATGTCCAGCACTGAAGGGCCTGTTCCTGCTCCTCCATGTCCAGTACTGAAGGGCCTGTTCCTGCTCCTCCATGTCCTGTACTGAAGGGCCTGTTTCTCCATGTCCAGTACTGAAGGGCTTGTTCCTCCATGTCCAGTATTGAAGGGCCAGTTTCTGCTACTCCATGTCCAGAACTGTCGGGCCTGTTTCTCCATATCCAGTACTGAAGGGCCTGTTTTTCCATGTACAGTACTGAAGGGCCTGTTCCTCCATGTCCAGTACTGAAGGGCCTGTTCCTGCTCCTCCATTTCCAATACTGAAGGGCCTGTTCATGCTCCTCCATGTCCAATATTGATGGGCCTGTTTCTCCATGTCCAGTACTGAAGGGCCTGTTCCTGTTTCTCCATGTCCAGCACTGAAGGGCCTGTTCCTCCATGTCCAGTACAAAGGGACCTGTTCCTGCTCCTCCATGTCCAGTACTGAAGGTCCTGCTCCCTCATGTCCAGTACTAAAGGCCCTGTTCCTCTATGTCAAGTACTGAAAGGCCTGTTCCTCCATGTCCAGTACTAAAGAGCCTGTTCCTCCCTGTACAGTACTGAAGGGCCTGTTCCTCCATGTACAGTATTGAAGGGCCTGTTCCTGCTCTTCTATTTCCAGTAGTAAAGGGCCTGTTCCTCCATGTCCAGTACTAAAGAGCCTGTTCCTCCCTGTACAGTACTGAAGGGCCTGTTCCTCCATGTACAGTATTAAAGGGCCTGTTCCTGCTCTTCTATTTCCAGTACTAAAGGGCCTGTTCCTCCATGTCCAGTACTAAAGGGCCTGCTCCTCCATGTCTAGTACTAAAGGGCCTGCTCCTCCATGTCCAGTACTAAAGGGCCTGTTCCTGCTCCTCCATGTCCAGTACTGAAGGGCCTGTTCCTCCATGTCCAGTACTTAAGGACCTGTTCCTCCATGTCCAGTACTTAAGGACCTGTTCCTCCATGTCCAGTATTGAATGCCATTTTCTCCATGTCCAGTACTAAAGTGCCTGTTCCTGCTCCTCCATGTCCAGTACTGAAGGGCTCGTTCCTGCTCCTCCATGTCCAGTACTGAAGGGCCTGTTCCTGCTCCTCCATGCCCAAAATTGATGGGCCTGTTTCTCCATGTCCAGTACTGAAGGGCCTGTTCCTGTTTCTCCATGTCCAGCACTGAAGGGCCTGTTCCTGCTCCTCCATGTCCAGTACTGAAGGGCCTGTTCCTGCTCTTACATGTCCAGTACTTAAGGGCCTGTTCCTGCTCCTCCATGTCCAGTACTGAAGGGCCTGTTCCTGCTCCTCCATGTCCAGCACTGAAGGGCCTGTTCCTGCTCCTCCATGTCCAGTACTGAAGTGCCTGTTCCTGCTCCTCCATGTCCAGTACTGAAGGGCCTGTTCCTGCTCCTCCATGTCCAGTACTGAAGTGCCTGTTCCTGCTCCTCCATGTCCAGTACTGAAGGGCCTGTTCCTGCTCCTCCATGTCCAGTACTGAAGGGCCTGTTCCTGCTCCTCCATATCCAGTACTGAAGAGCCTGTTCCTGTTTCTCCATGTCCAGCACTGAAGGGCCTGTTCCTGCTCTTCCATGTCTAGTACTAAAGTGCCTGTTTCTCCATGTCCAGTACTGAAGGGCCTGTTCCTGTTTCTCCATGTCCAGTACTGAAGGGCCTGTTCCTGTTTCTCCATGTCCAGCACTGAAGGGCCTGTTCCTGCTCCTCCATGTCTAGTACTAAAGGGCCTGTTCCTCCATGTCAAGTAGTAAAGGGCCTGTTCCTGCTCCTCCATGTCCAGTATTGAAGGGCCTGTTTCTCCATGTCCATTACTGAAGGGCCTCTTCCTGCTCCCTCATGTCCAATACTAAAGGGCCTGTTCCTGCTCCTCCATTTCCAGTACTGAAGGGGCTGTTCCTCCATGTACAGTATTGAAGGGCCTGTTCCTGCTCTTCTATTTCCAGTACTAAAGGGCCTGTTCCTCCATGTCCAGTACTAAAGAGCCTGTTCCTCCCTGTACAGTACTGAAGGGCCTGTTCCTCCATGTACAGTATTAAAGGGCCTGTTCCTGCTCTTCTATTTCCAGTACTAAAGGGCCTGTTCCTCCATGTCCAGTACTAAAGGGCCTGCTCCTCCATGTCTAGTACTAAAGGGCCTGCTCCTCCATGTCCAGCACTGAAGGGCCTGTTCCTGCTCCTCCATGTCCAGTACTGAAGGGCCTGTTCCTGCTCCTCCATGTCCAGTACTGAAGGGCCTGTTCCTGCTCCTCCATGTCCAGTACTGAAGGCCCTATTTGTCCATGTCCAGTACTAAAGGGCCTGTTCCTGTTCCTCCATGTCCAATACTGAATGGCCTGTTCCTGTTTCTCCATGTCCAGTACTAAAGGGCCTGTTCCTCCATGTCCAGTACAAAGGGACCTGTTCCTGCTCCTCCATGTCCAGTACTGAAGGTCCTGCTCCCTCATGTCCAGTACTAAAGGCCCTGTTCCTCTATGTCAAGTACTGAAAGGCCTGTTCCTCCATGTCCAGTACTAAAGAGCCTGTTCCTCCCTGTACAGTACTGAAGGGCCTGTTCCTCCATGTACAAGATTGAAGGGCCTGTTCCTGCTCTTCTATTTCCAGTACTAAAGGGCCTGTTCCTCCATGTCCAGTACTAAAGAGCCTGTTCCTCCCTGTACAGTACTGAAGGGCCTGTTCCTCCATGTACAGTATTAAAGGGCCTGTTCCTGCTCTTCTATTTCCAGTACTAAAGGGCCTGTTCCTCCATGTCCAGTACTAAAGGGCCTGCTCCTCCATGTCTAGTACTAAAGGGCCTGCTCCTCCATGTCCAGTACTAAAGGGCCTGTTCCTGCTCCTCCATGTCCAGTACTGAAGGGCCTGTTCCTCCATGTCCAGTATTGAATGCCATTTTCTCCATGTCCAGTACTAAAGGGCCTGTTTCTCCATGTCCAGCACTGAAGGGTCTGTTCCTGCTCCTCCATGTCCAGTACTGAAGGGCCTGTTCCTGCTCCTCCATGTCCAGTACTGAAGGGCCTGTTCCTGCTCCTCCATGTCCAGTACTGAAGGGCCTGTTTGTCCATGTCCAGTACTGAAGGGCCTGTTCCTGCTCCTCCATGTCCAGTACTGCAGGGCCTGTTCCTGCTCCTCCATGTCCAGTACTGACGGGCCTGTTTCTCCATGTCCAGTACTGAAGGGCCTGTTCCTCCATATCCAGTACTGAAGGGCCTGTTCCTGCTCCTCCATGTCCAGTACTGAAGGGCCTGTTCCTGCTCCTCCATGTCCAGTACTGACGGGCCTGTTTCTCCATGTCCAGTACTGAAGGGCCTGTTCCTCCATATCCAGTACTGAAGGGCCTGTTCCTGCTCCTCCATGTTCAGTACTGAAGAGCCTGTTCCTGCTCTTCCATGTCTAGTACTAAAGTGCCTGTTTCTCCATGTCCAGTACTGAAGGGCCTGTTCCTGTTTCTCCATGTCCAATACTGAAGGGCCTGTTCCTGTTCCTCCATTTCCAGTACTGAAGGGCCTGTTCCTGCTCCTCCATGCCCAATATTGATGGGCCTGTTTCTCCATGTCCAGTACTGAAGGGCCTGTTCCTGTTTCTCCATGTCCAGCACTGAAGGGCCTGTTCCTGCTCCTCCATGTCCAGTACTGAAGGGCCTGTTCCTGCTCCTCCATGTCCAGTACTGAAGGGCCTGTTCCTGCTTCTCCGTGTCCAGTACTGAAGTACCTGTTCCTGCTCCTCCATGTCCAGTACTGAAGGGCCTGTTTCTCCATATCCAGTACTGAAGGGCCTGTTCCTGCTCCTCCATGTTCAGTACTGAAGAGCCTGTTCCTGCTCTTCCATGTCTAGTACTAAAGTGCCTGTTTCTCCATGTCCAGTACTGAAGGGCCTGTTCCTGTTTCTCCATGTCCAGTACTGAAGGGCCTGTTCCTGTTCCTCCATTTCCAGTACTGAAGGGCCTGTTCCTGCTCCTCCATGCCCAATATTGATGGGCCTGTTTCTCCATGTCCAGTACTGAAGGGCCTGTTCCTGTTTCTCCATGTCCAGCACTGAAGGGCCTGTTCCTGCTCCTCCATGTCCAGTACTGAAGGGCCTGTTCCTGCTCCTCCATGTCCAGTACTGAAGGGCCTGTTCCTGCTTCTCCGTGTCCAGTACTGAAGTACCTGTTCCTGCTCCTCCATGTCCAGTACTGAAGGGCCTGTTCCTGCTCCTCCTTGTCCAGCACTGAAGGGCCTGTTCCTCCATGTCCAGTACTGAAGGGCCTGTTCCTGCTCCTCCATGTCCAGTACTGACGGGCCTGTTTCTCCATGTCCAGTACTGAAGGGCCTGTTCCTCCATTTCCAGCACTGAAGGGCCTGTTCCTGTTCCTCCATGTCCAGTACTGAAGGGCCTGTTCCTGCTCCTCCATGTCCAGTACTGACGGGCCTGTTTCTCCATGTCCAGTACTGAAGGGCCTGTTCCTCCATGTCCAGCACTGAAGGGCCTGTTCCTGCTCCTCCATGTCCAGTACTGAAGGGCCTGTTCCTGCTCCTCCATGTCCTGTACTGAAGGGCCTGTTTCTCCATGTCCAGTACTGAAGGGCTTGTTCCTCCATGTCCAGTATTGAAGGGCCAGTTTCTGCTACTCCATGTCCAGAACTGAAGGGCCTGTTCCTCCATGTCCAGTACTGAAGGGCCTGTTCCTGCTCCTCCATTTCCAATACTGAAGGGCCTGTTCATGCTCCTCCATGTCCAATATTGATGGGCCTGTTTCTCCATGTCCAGTACTGAAGGGCCTGTTTCCTGTTTCTCCATGTCCAGCACTGAAGGGCCTGTTCCTCCATGTCCAGTACATAGGGACCTGTTCCTGCTCCTCCATGTCCAGTACTGAAGGTCCTGCTCCCTCATGTCCAGTACTAAAGGCCCTGTTCCTCTATGTCAAGTACTGAAGGGCCTGTTCCTGCTTCTCCATGTCCAGCACTGAAGGGCCTGTTCCTGCTCCTCCATGTCCAGTACTGAAGGGCCTGTTCCTGCTCTTACATGTCCAGTACTGAAGGGCCTGTTCCTGCTCCTCCATGTCCAGCACTGAAGGGCCTGTTCCTGCTCCTCCATGTCCAGTACTGAAGGGCCTGTTCCTGCTCCTCCATGTCCAGTACTGAAGGGCCTGTTCCTGCTCCTCCATGTCCAGTACTGAAGGGCCTGTTTGTCCATGTCCAGTACTGAAGGGCCTGTTCCTGCTCCTCCATGTCCAGTACTGAAGGGCCTGTTCCTGTTCCTACATGTCCAGTACTGAAGGGCCTGTTCCTGTTCCTACATGTCCAGTACTGAAGGGCCTGTTTCTGCTCCCTAATGTCCATTACTGAAGGGCCTGTTTCTCCATGTCCAGGACTAAAGGGCCAGTTCCTGTTCCTCCATCTCCAGTACTGAAGGGCCTGTTCCTGCTCCTCCATGTCCAGTACTGAAGGGCCTGTTCCTGCTCCCTCATGTCCAGTACTAAAGGGCCTGTTCCTCCATGTGCAGTACTGAAGGGCCTGTTCCTGCTTCTCCATGTCCAGTACTGAAGGGCCTGTTCCTGCTCCTCCATGTCCAGTACTGAAGGGCCTGTGCCTGCTCCTCCATGTCCAGCACTGAAGGACCTGTTCCTGCTCCTCCATGTCCAGTACTGAAGTGCCTGTTCCTGCTCCTCCATGTCCAGTACTGAAGGGCCTGTTCCTGCTCCTCCATGTCCAGTACTGATGGGCCTGTTTCTCCATGTCCAGTACTGAAGGGCCTGTTCCTCCATATCCAGTACTGAAGGGCCTGTTCCTGCTCCTCCATGTCCAGTACTGAAGGGCCTGTTCCTGCTCTTCCATGTCTAGTACTAAAGTGCCTGTTTCTCCATGTCCAGTACTGAAGGGCCTGTTCCTGTTTCTCCATGTCCAGTACTGAAGGGCCTGTTCCTGTTCCTCCATTTCCAGTACTGAAGGGCCTGTTCCTGCTCCTCCATGCCCAATATTGATGGACCTGTTTCTCCATGTCCAGTACTGAAGGGCCTGTTCCTGTTTCTCCATGTCCAGCACTGAAGGGCCTGTTCCTGCTCCTCCATGTCCAGTACTGAAGGGCCTGTTCCTGCACCTCCATGTCCAGTACTGAAGGGCCTGTTCCTGCTCCTCCATGTCCAGCACTGAAGGGCCTGTTCCTCCATGTCCAGTACTGAAGGGCCTGTTCCTGCTCCTCCATGTCCAGTACTGACGGGCCTGTTTCTCCATGTCCAGTACTGAAGGGCCTGTTCCTCCATGTCCAGCACTGAAGGGCCTGTTCCTGTTCCTCCATGTCCAGTACTGAAGGGCCTGTTCCTGCTCCTCCATGTCCAGTACTGAAGGGCCTGTTCCTCCTCCTCCATGCCCAAAATTGATGGGCCTGTTTCTCCATGTCCAGTACTGAAGGGCCTGTTCCTGCTCCTCCATGTCCAGTACTGAAGGGCCTGTTCCTGCTCCTCCATGTCCAGTACTGAAGGGCCTGTTCCTCCTCCTCCATGCCCAAAATTGATGGGCCTGTTTCTCCATGTCCAGTACTGAAGGGCCTGTTCCTGTTTCTCCATGTCCAGCACTGAAGGGCCTGTTCCTGCTCCTCCATGTCCAGTACTGAAGGGCCTGTTCCTGCTCCTCCATGTCCAGTACTGAAGGGCCTGTTCCTGCTCCTCCATGTCCAGTACTGAAGGCCCTATTTGTCCATGTCCAGTACTGAAGGGCCTGTTCCTCCATATCCAGTACTGAAGGGCCTGTTCCTGCTCCTCCATGTCCAGTACTGAAGGGCCTGTTCCTGCTCTTCCATGTCTAGTACTAAAGTGCCTGTTTCTCCATGTCCAGTACTGAAGGGCCTGTTCCTGTTTCTCCATGTCCAGTACTGAAGGGCCTGTTCCTGTTCCTCCATTTCCAGTACTGAAGGGCCTGTTCCTGCTCCTCCATGCCCAATATTGATGGGCCTGTTTCTCCATGTCCAGTACTGAAGGGTCTGTTCCTGTTTCTCCATGTCCAGCACTGAAGGGCCTGTTCCTGCTCCTCCATGTCCAGTACTGAAGGGCCTGTTCCTGCACCTCCATGTCCAGTACTGAAGGACCTGTTCCTGCTCCTCCATGTCCAGCACTGAAGGGCCTGTTCCTCCATGTCCAGTACTGAAGGGCCTGTTCCTGCTCCTCCATGTCCAGTACTGACGGGCCTGTTTCTCCATGTCCAGTACTGATGGGCCTGTTTCTCCATGTCCAGTACTGAAGGGTCTGTTCCTGTTTCTCCATGTCCAGCACTGAAGGGCCTGTTCCTGCTCCTCCATGTCCAGTACTGAAGGGCCTGTTCCTGCACCTCCATGTCCAGTACTGAAGGGCCTGTTCCTGCTTCTCCATGTCCAGTACTGAAGGGCCTGTTCCTGCTCCTCCATGTCCAGTACTGAAGGGCCTGTGCCTGCTCCTCCATGTCCAGCACTGAAGGACCTGTTCCTGCTCCTCCATGTCCAGTACTGAAGTGCCTGTTCCTGCTCCTCCATGTCCAGTACTGAAGGGCCTGTTCCTGCTCCTCCATGTCCAGTACTGATGGGCCTGTTTCTCCATGTCCAGTACTGAAGGGCCTGTTCCTCCATATCCAGTACTGAAGGGCCTGTTCCTGCTCCTCCATGTCCAGTACTGAAGGGCCTGTTCCTGCTCTTCCATGTCTAGTACTAAAGTGCCTGTTTCTCCATGTCCAGTACTGAAGGGCCTGTTCCTGTTTCTCCATGTCCAGTACTGAAGGGCCTGTTCCTGTTCCTCCATTTCCAGTACTGAAGGGCCTGTTCCTGCTCCTCCATGCCCAATATTGATGGACCTGTTCCTCCATTTCCAGTACTGAAGGGCCTGTTCCTGCTCCTCCATGCCCAATATTGATGGACCTGTTTCTCCATGTCCAGCACTGAAGGGCCTGTTCCTGCTCCTCCATGTCCAGTACTGAAGGGCCTGTTCCTGCTCCTCCATGTCCAGAACTGAAGGGCCTGTTCCTGCTCCTCCATGTCCAGTACTGAAGGGCCTGTTCCTGCTCCTCCATGTCCAGTACTGAAGGGCCTGTTCCTGCACCTCCATGTCCAGTACTGAAGGGCCTGTTCCTGCTTCTCCATGTCCAGTACTGAAGGGCCTGTTCCTGCTCCTCCATGTCCAGTACTGAAGGGCCTGTTCCTGCTCCTCCATGTCCAGTACTGAAGGGCCTGTTCCTGCTCCTCCATGTCCAGTACTGAAGGGCCTGTTCCTGCTTCTCCATGTCCAGTACTGAAGGGCCTGTTCCTGCTCCTCCATGTCCAGTACTGAAGGGCCTGTTCCTGCACCTCCATGTCCAGTACTGAAGGGCCTGTTCCTGCTCCTCCATGTCCAGCACTGAAGGGCCTGTTCCTCCATGTCCAGTACTGAAGGGCCTGTTCCTGCTCCTCCATGTCCAGTACTGACGGGCCTGTTTCTCCATGTCCAGTACTGAAGGGCCTGTTCCTCCATGTCCAGCACTGAAGGGCCTGTTCCTGTTCCTCCATGTCCAGTACTGAAGGGCCTGTTCCTGCTCCTCCATGTCCAGTACTGAAGGGCCTGTTCCTCCTCCTCCATGCCCAAAATTGATGGGCCTGTTTCTCCATGTCCAGTACTGAAGGGCCTGTTCCTGCTCCTCCATGTCCAGTACTGAAGGGCCTGTTCCTGCTCCTCCATGTCCAGTACTGAAGGGCCTGTTCCTCCTCCTCCATGCCCAAAATTGATGGGCCTGTTTCTCCATGTCCAGTACTGAAGGGCCTGTTCCTGTTTCTCCATGTCCAGCACTGAAGGGCCTGTTCCTGCTCCTCCATGTCCAGTACTGAAGGGCCTGTTCCTGCTCCTCCATGTCCAGTACTGAAGGGCCTGTTCCTGCTCCTCCATGTCCAGTACTGAAGGCCCTATTTGTCCATGTCCAGTACTGAAGGGCCTGTTCCTCCATATCCAGTACTGAAGGGCCTGTTCCTGCTCCTCCATGTCCAGTACTGAAGGGCCTGTTCCTGCTCTTCCATGTCTAGTACTAAAGTGCCTGTTTCTCCATGTCCAGTACTGAAGGGCCTGTTCCTGCACCTCCATGTCCAGTACTGAAGGACCTGTTCCTGCTCCTCCATGTCCAGCACTGAAGGGCCTGTTCCTCCATGTCCAGTACTGAAGGGCCTGTTCCTGCTCCTCCATGTCCAGTACTGACGGGCCTGTTTCTCCATGTCCAGTACTGAAGGGCCTGTTCCTCCATGTCCAGCACTGAAGGGCCTGTTCCTGTTCCTCCATGTCCAGTACTGAAGGGCCTGTTCCTGCTCCTCCATGTCCAGTACTGAAGGGCCTGTTCCTCCTCCTCCATGCCCAAAATTGATGGGCCTGTTTCTCCATGTCCAGTACTGAAGGGCCTGTTCCTGCTCCTCCATGTCCAGTACTGAAGGGCCTGTTCCTCCTCCTCCATGCCCAAAATTGATGGGCCTGTTTCTCCATGTCCAGTACTGAAGGGCCTGTTCCTGTTTCTCCATGTCCAGCACTGAAGGGCCTGTTCCTGCTCCTCCATGTCCAGTACTGAAGGGCCTGTTCCTGCTCCTCCATGTCCAGTACTGAAGGGCCTGTTCCTGCTCCTCCATGTCCAGTACTGAAGGGCCTGTTCCTGCTCCTCCATGTCCAGTACTAAAGGGCCTGTTCCTCCATGTCCAGTACTGACGGGCCTGTTCCTGCTCCTCCATGTCCAGTACTGAAGGGCCTGTTCCTGTTCCTACATGTCCAGTACTGAAGGGCCTGTTCCTGTTCCTACATGTCCAGTACTGAAGGGCCTGTTCCTGCTCCCTAATGTCCATTACTGAAGGGCCTGTTTCTCCATGTCCAGGACTAAAGGGCCAGTTCCTGTTCCTCCATCTCCAGTACTGAAGGGCCTGTTCCTGTTCCTACATGTCCAGTACTGAAGGGCCTGTTCCTGTTCCTACATGTCCAGTACTGAAGGGCCTGTTCCTCCATATCCAGTACTGAAGGGCCTGTTCCTGCTCCTCCATGTCCAGTACTGAAGGGCCTGTTCCTGTTCCCTCATGTCCTGTACTGAAGAGCCTGTTCCTGCTCTTCCATGTCTAGTACTAAAGTGCCTGTTTCTCCATATCCAGTACTGCAGGGCCTGTTCCTGTTTCTCCATGTCCAGTACTGAAGGGCCTGTTCCTGTTCCTCCATTTCCAGTACTGAAGGGCCTGTTCCTGCTCCTCCATGCCCAATATTGATGGGCCTGTTTCTCCATGTCCAGTACTGAAGGGCCTGTTCCTGTTTCTCCATGTCCAGCACTGAAGGGCCTGTTCCTGCTCCTCCATGTCCAGTACTGAAGGGCCTGTTCCTGCACCTCCATGTCCAGTACTGAAGGGCCTGTTCCTGCTCCTCCATGTCCAGCACTGAAGGGCCTGTTCCTCCATGTCCAGTACTGAAGGGCCTGTTCCTGTTCCTCCATGTCCAGTACTGAAGGGCCTGTTCCTCCATGTCCAGCACTGAAGGGCCTGTTCCTGTTCCTCCATGTCCAGTACTGAAGGGCCTGTTCCTGCTCCTCCATGTCCAGTACTGAAGGGCCTGTTCCTCCTCCTCCATGCCCAAAATTGATGGGCCTGTTTCTCCATGTCCAGTACTGAAGGGCCTGTTCCTGTTTATCCATGTCCAGCACTGAAGGGCCTGTTCCTGCTCCTCCATGTCCAGTACTGAAGGGCCTGTTCCTGCTCCTCCATGTCCAGTACTGAAGGGCCTGTTCCTGCTCCTCCATGTCCAGTACTGAAGGCCCTATTTGTCCATGTCCAGTACTGAAGGGCCTGTTCCTGCTCCTCCATGTCCAGTACTGAAGGGCCTGTTCCTGTTCCTACATGTCCAGTACTGAAGGGCCTGTTCCTGTTCCTACATGTCCAGTACTGAAGGGCCTGTTCCTGCTCCCTAATGTCCATTACTGAAGGGCCTGTTTCTCCATGTCCAGGACTAAAGGGCCAGTTCCTGTTCCTCCATCTCCAGTACTGAAGGGCCTGTTCCTGCTCCTCCATGTCCAGTACTGAAGGGCCTGTTCCTGCTCCCTCATGTCCAGTACTGAAGGGCCTGTTCCTGTTCCTACATGTCCAGTACTGAAGGGCCTGTTCCTGTTCCTACATGTCCAGTACTGAAGGGCCTGTTCCTGCTCCCTAATGTCCATTACTGAAGGGCCTGTTTCTCCATGTCCAGGACTAAAGGGCCAGTTCCTGTTCCTCCATGTGCAGTACTGAAGGCCCTGTTCCTGTTCCTCCATGTCAAGTACTGAAGGGCCTGTTCCTGCTCCCTCATGTCCAGTACTGAAGGGCCTGTTCCTTCTCCTCCATGTCCAGTACTGAAGGGCCTGTTCCTGTTCCTACATGTCCAGTACTAAAGGGCCTGTTCCTGCTCCTCCATGTCCAGTACTGAAGGGCCTGTTCCTCCATGTCCAGTATTGAATGCCATTTTCTCCATGTCCAGTACTAAAGGGCCTGTTTCTCCATGTCCAGCACTGAAGGGTCTGTTCCTGCTCCTCCATGTCCAGTACTGAAGGGCCTGTTCCTGCTCCTCCATGTCCAGTACTGAAGGGCCTGTTCCTGCTCCTCCATGTCCAGTACTGAAGGGCCTGTTTGTCCATGTCCAGTACTGAAGGGCCTGTTCCTGCTCCTCCATGTCCAGTACTGAAGGGCCTGTTCCTGCTCCTCCATGTCCAGTACTGACGGGCCTGTTTCTCCATGTCCAGTACTGAAGGGCCTGTTCCTCCATATCCAGTACTGAAGGGCCTGTTCCTGCTCCTCCATGTCCAGTACTGAAGGGCCTGTTCCTGCTCCTCCATGTCCAGTACTGACGGGCCTGTTTCTCCATGTCCAGTACTGAAGGGCCTGTTCCTCCATATCCAGTACTGAAGGGCCTGTTCCTGCTCCTCCATGTTCAGTACTGAAGAGCCTGTTCCTGCTCTTCCATGTCTAGTACTAAAGTGCCTGTTTCTCCATGTCCAGTACTGAAGGGCCTGTTCCTGTTTCTCCATGTCCAGTACTGAAGGGCCTGTTCCTGTTCCTCCATTTCCAGTACTGAAGGGCCTGTTCCTGCTCCTCCATGCCCAATATTGATGGGCCTGTTTCTCCATGTCCAGTACTGAAGGGCCTGTTCCTGTTTCTCCATGTCCAGCACTGAAGGGCCTGTTCCTGCTCCTCCATGTCCAGTACTGAAGGGCCTGTTCCTGCTCCTCCATGTCCAGTACTGAAGGGCCTGTTCCTGCTTCTCCGTGTCCAGTACTGAAGTACCTGTTCCTGCTCCTCCATGTCCAGTACTGAAGGGCCTGTTCCTCCATATCCAGTACTGAAGGGCCTGTTCCTGCTCCTCCATGTTCAGTACTGAAGAGCCTGTTCCTGCTCTTCCATGTCTAGCACTAAAGTGCCTGTTTCTCCATGTCCAGTACTGAAGGGCCTGTTCCTGTTTCTCCATGTCCAGTACTGAAGGGCCTGTTCCTGTTCCTCCATTTCCAGTACTGAAGGGCCTGTTCCTGCTCCTCCATGCCCAATATTGATGGGCCTGTTTCTCCATGTCCAGTACTGAAGGGCCTGTTCCTGTTTCTCCATGTCCAGCACTGAAGGGCCTGTTCCTGCTCCTCCATGTCCAGTACTGAAGGGCCTGTTCCTGCTCCTCCATGTCCAGTACTGAAGGGCCTGTTCATGCTTCTCCGTGTCCTGTACTGAAGTACCTGTTCCTGCTCCTCCATGTCCAGTACTGAAGGGCCTGTTCCTGCTCCTCCTTGTCCAGCACTGAAGGGCCTGTTCCTCCATGTCCAGTACTGAAGGGCCTGTTCCTGCTCCTCCATGTCCAGTACTGACGGGCCTGTTTCTCCATGTCCAGTACTGAAGGGCCTGTTCCTCCATGTCCAGCACTGAAGGGCCTGTTCCTGATCCTCCATGTCCAGTACTGAAGGGCCTGTTCCTGCTCCTCCATGTCCAGTACTGACGGGCCTGTTTCTCCATGTCCAGTACTGAAGGGCCTGTTCCTCCATGTCCAGCACTGAAGGGCCTGTTCCTGCTCCTCCATGTCCAGTACTGAAGGGCCTGTTCCTGCTCCTCCATGTCCTGTACTGAAGGGCCTGTTTCTGCTACTCCATGTCCAGAACTGAAGGGCCTGTTCCTCCATGTCCAGTACTGAAGGGCCTGTTCCTGCTCCTCCATTTCCAATACTGAAGGGCCTGTTCATGCTCCTCCATGTCCAATATTGATGGGCCTGTTTCTCCATGTCCAGTACTGAAGGGCCTGTTTCCTGTTTCTCCATGTCCAGCACTGAAGGGCCTGTTCCTCCATGTCCAGTACAAAGGGACCTGTTCCTGCTCCTCCATGTCCAGTACTGAAGGTCCTGCTCCCTCATGTCCAGTACTAAAGGCCCTGTTCCTCTATGTCAAGTACTGAAGGGCCTGTTCCTGCTCCCTCATGTCCACTACTTAAGGGACTTTTCCTGCTCCTCCATGTCCAGTACTGAAGGGCCTGTTCCTCCATGTGCAGTACTGAAGGGCCTGTTCCTCCATGTCCAGTGCTAAAGGGCCCGTTCCTGCTCCTCCATGTCCAGTACTAAAGGGCCTGTTCCTGTTCCTCCATGTCCAATACTGAATGGCCTGTTCCTGCTCCTCCATGTCCAGTACTGAAGTGCCTGTTCCTGCTCCTCCATGTCCAGTACTGAAGGGCCTGTTCCTGCTCCTCCATGTCCAGTACTGAAGGGCCTGTTCCTGCTCCCTCATGTCCAGTACTAAAGGGCCTGTTCCTCCATGTGCAGTACTGAAGGGCCTGTTCCTGCTTCTCCATGTCCAGCACTGAAGGGCCTGTTCCTGCTCCTCCATGTCCAGTACTGAAGGGCCTGTTCCTGCTCTTACATGTCCAGTACTGAAGGGCCTGTTCCTGCTCCTCCATGTCCAGTACTGAAGGGCCTGTTCCTGCTCCTCCATGTCCAGCACTGAAGGGCCTGTTCCTGCTCCTCCATGTCCAGTACTGAAGGGCCTGTTCCTGCTCCTCCATGTCCAGTACTGAAGGGCCTGTTCCTGCTCCTCCATGTCCAGTACTGAAGGGCCTGTTTGTCCATGTCCAGTACTGACGGGCCTGTTCCTGCTCCTCCATGTCCAGTACTGAAGGGCCTGTTCCTGTTCCTACATGTCCAGTACTGAAGGGCCTGTTCCTGTTCCTACATGTCCAGTACTGAAGGGCCTGTTCCTGCTCCCTAATGTCCATTACTGAAGGGCCTGTTTCTCCATGTCCAGGACTAAAGGGCCAGTTCCTGTTCCTCCATCTCCAGTACTGAAGGGCCTGTTCCTGCTCCTCCATGTCCAGTACTGAAGGGCCTGTTCCTGCTCCCTCATGTCCAGTACTAAAGGGCCTGTTCCTCCATGAGCAGTACTGAAGGGCCTGTTCCTGCTTCTCCATGTCCAGTACTGAAGGGCCTGTTCCTGCTCCTCCATGTCCAGTACTGAAGGGCCTGTGCCTGCTCCTCCATGTCCAGCACTGAAGGGCCTGTTCCTGCTCCTCCATGTCCAGTACTGAAGTGCCTGTTCCTGCTCCTCCATGTCCAGTACTGAAGTGCCTGTTCCTGCTCCTCCATGTCCAGTACTGAAGGGCCTGTTCCTGCTCCTCCATGTCCAGTACTGAAGTGCCTGTTCCTGCTCCTCCATGTCCAGTACTGAAGGGCCTGTTCCTCCATATCCAGTACTGAAGGGCCTGTTCCTGCTCCTCCATGTCCAGTACTGAAGGGCCTGTTCCTGTTCCCTCATGTCCTGTACTGAAGAGCCTGTTCCTGCTCTTCCATGTCTAGTACTAAAGTGCCTGTTTCTCCATGTCCAGTACTGAAGGGCCTGTTCCTGTTTCTCCATGTCCAGTACTGAAGGGCCTGTTCCTGTTCCTCCATTTCCAGTACTGAAGGGCCTTTTCCTGCTCCTGCATGCCCAATATTGATGGGCCTGTTTCTCCATGTCCAGTACTGAAGGGCCTGTTCCTGTTTCTCCATGTCCAGCACTGAAGGGCCTGTTCCTGCTCATCCATGTCCAGTACTGAAGGGCCTGTTCCTGCACCTCCATGTCCAGTACTGAAGGGCCTGTTCCTGCTCCTCCATGTCCAGCACTGAAGGGCCTGTTCCTCCATGTCCAGTACTGAAGGGCCTGTTCCTGCTCCTCCATGTCCAGTACTGACGGGCCTGTTTCTCCATGTCCAGTACTGAAGGGCCTGTTCCTCCATGTCCAGCACTGAAGGGCCTGTTCCTGTTCCTGCATGTCCAGTACTGAAGGGCCTGTTCCTGCTCCTCCATGTCCAGTACTGAAGGGCCTGTTCCTCCTCCTCCATGCCCAAAATTGATGGGCCTGTTTCTCCATGTCCAGTACTGAAGGGCCTGTTCCTGCTCCTCCATGTCCAGTACTGAAGGGCCTGTTCCTGCTCCTCCATGTCCAGTACTGAAGGGCCTGTTCCTCCTCCTCCATGCCCAAAATTGATGGGCCTGTTTCTCCATGTCCAGTACTGAAGGGCCTGTTCCTGCTCCTCCATGTCCAGTACTGAAGGGCCTGTTCCTCCTCCTCCATGCCCAAAATTGATGGGCCTGTTTCTCCATGTCCAGTACTGAAGGGCCTGTTCCTGCTCCTCCATGTCCAGTACTGAAGGGCCTGTTCCTCCTCCTCCATGCCCAAAATTGATGGGCCTGTTTCTCCATGTCCAGTACTGAAGGGCCTGTTCCTGTTTCTCCATGTCCAGCACTGAAGGGCCTGTTCCTGCTCCTCCATGTCCAGTACTGAAGGGCCTGTTCCTGCTCCTCCATGTCCAGTACTGAAGGGCCTGTTCCTGCTCCTCCATGTCCAGTACTGAAGGGCCTATTTGTCCATGTCCAGTACTGAAGGGCCTGTTCCTGCTCCTCCATGTCCAGTACTGAAGGGCCTGTTCCTGTTCCTACATGTCCAGTACTGAAGGGCCTGTTCCTGTTCCTACATGTCCAGTACTGAAGGGCCTGTTCCTCCATATCCAGTACTGAAGGGCCTGTTCCTGCTCCTCCATGTCCAGTACTGAAGGGCCTGTTCCTGTTCCCTCATGTCCAGTACTGAAGGGCCTGTTCCTGCTCCCTCATGTCCAGTACTAAAGGGCCTGTTCCTCCATGTCCAGTACTAAACGGCCTGTTCCTCCATGTCCAGTATTGAATGCCATTTTCTCCATGTCCAGTACTAAAGGGCCTGTTTCTCCATGTCCAGCACTGAAGGGTCTGTTCCTGCTCCTCCATGTCCAGTACTGAAGGGCCTGTTCCTGCTCCTCCATGTCCAGTACTGAAGGGCCTGTTCCTGCTCCTCCATGTCCAGTACTGAAGGGCCTGTTTGTCCATGTCCAATACTGAAGGGCCTGTTCCTGCTCCTCCATGTCCAGTACTGAAGGGCCTGTTCCTGCTCCTCCATGTCCAGTACTGACTGGCCTGTTTCTCCATGTCCAGTACTGAAGGGCCTGTTCCTCCATATCCAGTACTGAAGGGCCTGTTCCTGCTCCTCCATGTCCAGTACTGAAGGCCCTGTTCCTGCTCCTCCATGTCCAGTACTGACGGGCCTGTTTCTCCATGTCCAGTACTGAAGGGCCTGTTCCTCCATATCCAGTACTGAAGGGCCTGTTCCTGCTCCTCCATGTTCAGTACTGAAGAGCCTGTTCCTGCTCTTCCATGTCTAGTACTAAAGTGCCTATTTCTCCATGTCCACTACTGAAGGGCCTGTTCCTGTTTCTCCATGTCCAGTACTGAAGGGCCTGTTCCTGTTCCTCCATTTCCAGTACTGAAGGGCCTGTTCCTGCTCCTCCATGCCCAATATTGAAGGGCCTGTTCCTCCATGTCCAGTACTGAAGGGCCTGTTCCTGCTCCTCCATGTCCAGTACTGACGGGCCTGTTTCTCCATGTCCAGTACTGAAGGGCCTGTTCCTCCATGTCCAGCACTGAAGGGCCTGTTCCTGTTCCTCCATGTCCAGTACTGAAGGGCCTGTTCCTGCTCCTCCATGTCCAGTACTGAAGGGCCTGTTCCTCCTCCTCCATGCCCAAAATTGATGGGCCTGTTTCTCCATGTCCAGTACTGAAGGGCCTGTTCCTGCTCCTCCATGTACAGTACTGAAGGGCCTGTTCCTGCTCCTCCATGTCCAGTACTGAAGGGCCTGTTCCTCCTCCTCCATGCCCAAAATTGATGGGCCTGTTTCTCCATGTCCAGTACTGAAGGGCCTGTTCCTGTTTCTCCATGTCCAGCACTGAAGGGCCTGTTCCTGCTCCTCCATGTCCAGTACTGAAGGGCCTGTTCCTGCTCCTCCATGTCCAGTACTGAAGGGCCTGTTCCTGCTCCTCCATGTCCAGTACTGAAGGCCCTATTTGTCCATGTCCAGTACTGAAGGGCCTGTTCCTGCTCCTCCATGTCCAGTACTGAAGGGCCTGTTCCTGTTCCTACATGTCCAGTACAGAAGGGCCTGTTCCTGTTCCTACATGTCCAGTACTGAAGGGCCTGTTCCTCCATATCCAGTACTGAAGGGCCTGTTCCTGCTCCTCCATGTCCAGTACTGAAGGGCCTGTTCCTGTTCCCTCATGTCCAGTACTGAAGGGCCTGTTCCTGCTCCCTCATGTCCAGTACTAAAGGGCCTGTTCCTCCATGTCCAGTACTAAAGGGCCTGCTCCTCCATGTCTAGTACAAAAGGGCCTGCTCCTCCATGTCCAGTACTAAAGGGCCTGTTCCTGCTCCTCCATGTCCAGTACTGAAGGGCCTGTTCCTCCATGTCCAGTATTGAATGCCATTTTCTCCATGTCCAGTACTAAAGGGCCTGTTTCTCCATGTCCAGCACTGAAGGGTCTGTTCCTGCTCCTCCATGTCCAGTACTGAAGGGCCTGTTCCTGCTCCTGCATGTCCAGTACTGAAGGGCCTGTTCCTGCTCCTCCATGTCCAGTACTGAAGGGCCTGTTTGTCCATGTCCAGTACTGAAGGGCCTGTTCCTGCTCCTCCATGTCCAGTACTGAAGGGCCTGTTCCTGCTCCTCCATGTCCAGTACTGACGGGCCTGTTTCTCCATGTCCAGTACTGAAGGGCCTGTTCCTCCATATCCAGTACTGAAGGGCCTGTTCCTGCTCCTCCATGTCCAGTACTGAAGGGCCTGTTCCTGCTCCTCCATGTCCAGTACTGACGGGCCTGTTTCTCCATGTCCAGTACTGAAGGGCCTGTTCCTCCATATCCAGTACTGAAGGGCCTGTTCCTGCTCCTCCATGTTCAGTACTGAAGAGCCTGTTCCTGCTCTTCCATGTCTAGTACTAAAGTGCCTGTTTCTCCATGTCCAGTACTGAAGGGCCTGTTCCTGTTTCTCCATGTCCAGTACTGAAGGGCCTGTTCCTGTTCCTCCATTTCCAGTACTGAAGGGCCTGTTCCTGCTCCTCCATGCCCAATATTGATGGGCCTGTTTCTCCATGTCCAGTACTGAAGGGCCTGTTCCTGTTTCTCCATGTCCAGCACTGAAGGGCCTGTTCCTGCTCCTCCATGTCCAGTACTGAAGGGCCTGTTCCTGCTCCTCCATGTCCAGTACTGAAGTGCCTGTTCCTGCTTCTCCGTGTCCAGTACTGAAGTACCTGTTCCTGCTCCTCCATGTCCAGTACTGAAGGGCCTGTTCCTGCTCCTCCTTGTCCAGCACTGAAGGGCCTGTTCCTCCATGTCCAGTACTGAAGGGCCTGTTCCTGCTCCTCCATGTCCAGTACTGACGGGCCTGTTTCTCCATGTCCAGTACTGAAGGGCCTGTTCCTCCATGTCGAGCACTGAAGGGCCTGTTCCTGTTCCTCCATGTCCAGTACTGACGGGCCTGTTTATCCATGTCCAGTACTGAAGGGCCTGTTCCTCCATGTCCAGCACTGAAGGGCCTGTTCCTGCTCCTCCATGTCCAGTACTGAAGGGCCTGTTCCTGCTCCTCCATGTCCTGTACTGAAGGGCCTGTTTCTCCATGTCCAGTACTGAAGGGCTTGTTCCTCCATGTCCAGTATTGAAGGGCCAGTTTCTGCTACTCCATGTCCAGAACTGAAGGGCCTGTTTCTCCATATCCAGTACTGAAGGGCCTGTTTTTCCATGTACAGTACTGAAGGGCCTGTTCCTCCATGTCCAGTACTGAAGGGCCTGTTCCTGCTCCTCCATTTCCAATACTGAAGGGCCTGTTCATGCTCCTCCATGTCCAATATTGATGGGCCTGTTTCTCCATGTCCAGTACTGAAGGGCCTGTTCCTGTTTCTCCATGTCCAGCACTGAAGGGCCTGTTCCTCCATGTCCAGTACAAAGGGACCTGTTCCTGCTCCTCCATGTCCAGTACTGAAGGTCCTGCTCCCTCATGTCCAGTACTAAAGGCCCTGTTCCTCTATGTCAAGTACTGAAAGAACTGTTCCTCCATGTCCAGTACTAAAGAGCCTGTTCCTCCCTGTACAGTGCTGAAGGCCCTGTTCCTCCATGTACAGTATTGAAGGGCCTGTTCCTGCTCTTCTATTTCCAGTACTAAAGGGCCTGTTCCTCCATGTCCAGTACTAAAGAGCCTGTTCCTCCCTGTACAGTACTGAAGGGCCTGTTCCTCCATGTCCAGTACTGAAGGGCCTGTTCCTGCTCCCTAATGTCCATTACTGAAGGGCCTGTTTCTCCATGTCCAGGACTAAAGGGCCAGTTCCTGTTCCTCCATCTCCAGTACTGAAGGGCCTGTTCCTGCTCCTCCATGTCCAGTACTGAAGGGCCTGTTCCTGCTCCTCCATGTCCAGTACTGAAGGGCATGTTCCTGCTCCCTCATGTCCAGTACTGAAGGGCCTGTTCCTGTTCCTACATGTCCAGTACTGAAGGGCCTGTTCCTGTTCCTACATGTCCAGTACTGAAGGGCCTGTTCCTGCTCCCTAATGTCCATTACTGAAGGGCCTGTTTCTCCATGTCCAGGACTAAAGGGCCAGTTCCTGTTCCTCCATGTGCAGTACTGAAGGGCCTGTTCCTGCTTCTCCATGTCCCGTACTGAAGGGCCTGTACCTGCTTCTCCATGTCCCGTACTGAAGGGCCTGTTCCTGCTCCTCCATGTCCAGTACTGAAAGGTCTGTTCCTGTTTCTGCATGTCCAGTACTGAAGGTCCTGTTCCTCAATGTCCAGTACTGAAGGGCCTGTTCCTGTTTCTCCATGTCCAGTATTGAAGGGCCTGTTCCTCCATGTCCAGTGCTAAAGGACCCGTTCCTGCTCCTCCATGTCCAGTACTAAAGGGCCTGTTCCTGTTCCTCCATGTCCAATACTGAATGGCCTGTTCCTGTTTCTCCATGTCCAGTACTAAAGGGCCTGTTCCTCCATGTCCAGTACAAAGGGACCTGTTCCTGCTCCTCCATGTCCAGTACTGAAGGTCCTGCTCCCTCATGTCCAGTACTAAAGAGCCTGTTCCTCCCTGTACAGTACTGAAGGGCCTGTTCCTCCATGTACAGTATTGAAGGGCCTGTTCCTGCTCTTCTATTTCCAGTACTAAAGGGCCTGTTCCTCCATGTCCAGTACTAAAGAGCCTGTTCCTCCCTGTACAGTACTGAAGGGCCTGTTCCTCCATGTACAGTATTAAAGGGCCTGTTCCTGCTCTTCTATTTCCAGTACTAAAGGGCCTGTTCCTCCATGTCCAGTACTAAAGGGCCTGCTCCTCCATGTCTAGTACTAAAGGGCCTGCTCCTCCATGTCCAGTACTAAAGGGCCTGTTCCTGCTCCTCCATGTCCAGTACTGAAGGGCCTGTTCCTCCATGTCCAGTATTGAATGCCATTTTCTCCATGTCCAGTACTAAAGGGCCTGTTTCTCCATGTCCAGCACTGAAGGGTCTGTTCCTGCTCCTCCATGTCCAGTACTGAAGGGCCTGTTCCTGCTCCTCCATGTCCAGTACTGAAGGGCCTGTTCCTGCTCATCCATGTCCAGTACTGAAGGGCCTGTTTGTCCATGTCCAGTACTGAAGGGCCTGTTCCTGCTCCTCCATGTCCAGTACTGAAGGGCCTGTTCCTGCTCCTCCATGTCCAGTACTGACGGGCCTGTTCCTCCATGTCCAGTACTGAAGGGCCTGTTCCTCCATATCCAGTACTGAAGGGCCTGTTCCTGCTCCTCCATGTCCAGTACTGAAGGGCCTGTTCCTGCTCATCCATGTCCAGCACTGACGGGCCTGTTTCTCCATGTCCAGTACTGAAGGGCCTGTTCCTCCATATCCAGTACTGAAGGGCCTGTTCCTGCTCCTCCATGTTCAGTACTGAAGAGCCTGTTCCTGCTCTTCCATGTCTAGTACTAAAGTGCCTGTTTCTCCATGTCCAGTACTGAAGGGCCTGTTCCTGTTTCTCCATGTCCAGTACTGAAGGGCCTGTTCCTGTTCCTCCATTTCCAGTACTGAAGGGCCTGTTCCTGCTCCTCCATGCCCAATATTGATGGGCCTGTTTCTCCATGTCCAGTACTGAAGGGCCTGTTCCTGTTTCTCCATGTCCAGCACTGAAGGGCCTGTTCCTGCTCCTCCATGTCCAGTACTGAAGGGCCTGTTCCTGCTCCTCCATGTCCAGTACTGAAGTGCCTGTTCCTGCTTCTCCGTGTCCAGTACTGAAGGGCCTGTTCCTGCTCCTCCTTGTCCAGCACTGAAGGGCCTGTTCCTCCATGTCCAGTACTGAAGGGCCTGTTCCTGCTCCTCCATGTCCAGTACTGACGGGCCTGTTTCTCCATGTCCAGTACTGAAGGGCCTGTTCCTCCATGTCCAGCACTGAAGGGCCTGTTCCTGTTCCTCCATGTCCAGTACTGAAGGGCCTGTTCCTGCTCCTCCATGTCCAGTACTGACGGGCCTGTTTCTCCATGTCCAGTACTGAAGGGCCTGTTCCTCCATGTCCAGCACTGAAGGGCCTGTTCCTGCTCCTCCATGTCCAGTACTGAAGGGCCTGTTCCTGCTCCTCCATGTCCTGTACTGAAGGGCCTGTTTCTCCATGTCCAGTACTGAAGGGCTTGTTCCTCCATGTCCAGTATTGAAGGGCCAGTTTCTGCTACTCCATGTCCAGAACTGAAGGGCCTGTTTCTCCATCTCCAGTACTGAAGGGCCTGTTTTTCCATGTACAGTACTGAAGGGCCTGTTCCTCCATGTCCAGTACTGAAGGGCCTGTTCCTGCTCCTCCATTTCCAATACTGAAGGGCCTGTTCATGCTCCTCCATGTCCAATATTGATGGGCCTGTTTCTCCATGTCCAGTACTGAAGGGCCTGTTCCTGTTTCTCCATGTCCAGTACTAAAGGGCCTGTTCCTCCATGTCCAGTACAAAGGGACCTGTTCCTGCTCCTTCATGTCCAGTACTGAAGGTCCTGCTCCCTCATGTCCAGTACTAAAGGCCCTGTTCCTCTATGTCAAGTACTGAAAGGCCTGTTCCTCCATGTCCAGTACTAAAGAGCCTGTTCCTCCCTGTACAGTACTGAAGGGCCTGTTCCTCCATGTACAGTATTGAAGGGCCTGTTCCTGCTCTTCTATTTCCAGTACTAAAGGGCCTGTTCCTCCATGTCCAGTACTAAAGAGCCTGTTCCTCCCTCTACAGTACTGAAGGGCCTGTTCCTCCATGTACAGTATTAAAGGGCCTGTTCCTGCTCTTCTATTTCCAGTACTAAAGGGCCTGTTCCTCCATGTCCAGTACTAAAGGGCCTGCTCCTCCATGTCTAGTACTAAAGGGCCTGCTCCTCCATGTCCAGTACTAAAGGGCCTGTTCCTGCTCCTCCATGTCCAGTACTGAAGGGCCTGTTCCTCCATGTCCAGTACTTAAGGACCTGTTCCTCCATGTCCAGTACTTAAGGACCTGTTCCTCCATGTCCAGTATTGAATGCCATTTTCTCCATGTCCAGTACTAAAGTGCCTGTTCCTGCTGCTCCATGTCCAGTACTGAAGGGCTCGTTCCTGCTCCTCCATGTCCAGTACTGAAGGGCCTGTTCCTGCTCCTCCATGCCCAAAATTGATGGGCCTGTTTCTCCATGTCCAGTACTGAAGGGCCTGTCCCTGCTCCTCCATGTCCAGTACTGAAGGGCCTGTTCCTGCTCTTACATGTCCAGTACTGAAGGGCCTGTTCCTGCTCCTCCATGTCCAGTACTGAAGGGCCTGTTCCTGCTCCTCCATGTCCAGCACTGAAGGGCCTGTTCCTGCTCCTCCATGTCCAGTACTGAAGTGCCTGTTCCTGCTCCTCCATGTCCAGTACTGAAGGGCCTGTTCCTGCTCCTCCATGTCCAGTACTGAAGGGCCTGTTCCTGCTCCTCCATGTCCAGTACTGATGGGCCTGTTCCTCCATGTCCAGTACTGAAGGGCCTGTTCCTGCTCCTCCATGTCCAGTACTGAAGGGCCTATTCCTGTTCCCTCATGTCCTGTACTGAAGAACCTGTTCCTGCTCTTCCATGTCTAGTACTAAAGTGCCTGTTTCTCCATGTCCAGTACTGAAGGGCCTGTTCCTGTTTCTCCATGTCCAGTACTGAAGGGCCTTTTCCTGTTTCTCCATGTCTAGCACTGAAGGGCCTGTTCCTGCTCCTCCATGTCCAGTACTGAAGGGCCTGTTCCTGCTCCTCCATGTCCAGTACTGAAGGGCCTGTTCCTGCTTCTCCATGTCCAGCACTGAAGGGCCTGTTCCTCCATGTCCAGTACTGAAGGGCCTGTTCCTCCATGTCCAGCACTGAAGGGCCTGTTCCTGCTCCTCCATGTCCAGTACATAAGGGCCTGTTCCTGCTTCTCCATGTCCAGCACTGAAGGGCCTGTTCCTCCATGTCCAGTACTGATGGGCCTGTTTCTCCATGTCCAGTACTGACGGGCCTGTTTCTCCATGTCCAGTACTGAAGGGCCTGTTCCTGCTGCTCCATGTCCATTACTGACGGGCCTGTTTCTCCATGTCCAGTACTGAAGGGCCTGTTCCTCCATGTCCAGCACTGAAGGGCCTGTTCCTGCTCTTACATGTCCAGTACTGAAGTGCCTGTTCCTGCTCCTCCATGTCCAGTACTGACGGGCCTGTTTCTCCATGTCCAGTACTGAAGGGCCTGTTCCTCCATGTCCAGTACTGAAGGGCCTGTTCCTGCTCCTCCATGTCCAGTACTGAAGGGCCTGTTCCTGTTCCCTCATGTCCTGTACTGAAGAGCCTGTTCCTGCTCTTCCATGTCTAGTACTAAAGTGCCTGTTTCTCCATGTCCAGTACTGAAGGGCCTGTTCCTGTTTCTCCATGTCCAGTACTGAAGGGCCTGTTCCTGTTTGTCCAGTACTAAAGGGCCTGTTCCTGCTCCTCCATTTCCAGTACCAAATGGCCTGTTTCTCCATGTCCAATACTAAGGGGCCTGTTCCTGCTCAACCATGTCCAGTACTGAAGGGCCTGTTCCTGTTTCTGCATGTCTAGTACTGAAGGTCCTGCTCCCTCATGTCCAGTACTGAAGGGCCTGTTACTGCTCCCTCATGTCCAGTACTGATGGGCCTGTCCCTGTTCCTCCATGTCATGCACTGAAGGGCCTGTTCCTCCATGTCCAGTACTGAAGGGCCTGTTTCTCCATGTCCAGTACTGAAGGTCCTGTTACTGCTCCCTCATGTCGAGTACTGAAGGGCCTGTTTCTCCATGTTCAGTACTGAAGGGCCTGTTCCTGCTCCTCCATGTCCAGTACTGAAGTGCCTGTTCCTGCTTCTCCGTGTCCAGTACTGAAGTACCTGTTCCTGCTCCTCCATGTCCAGTACTGAAGGGCCTGTTCCTGCTCCTCCTTGTCCAGCACTGAAGGGCCTGTTCCTCCATGTCCAGTACTGAAGGGCCTGTTCCTGCTCCTCCATGTCCAGTACTGACGGGCCTGTTTCTCCATGTCCAGTACTGAAGGGCCTGTTCCTCCATGTCCAGCACTGAAGGGCCTGTTCCTGTTCCTCCATGTCCAGTACTGAAGGGCCTGTTCCTGCTCCTCCATGTCCAGTACTGACGGGCCTGTTTCTCCATGTCCAGTACTGAAGGGCCTGTTCCTCCATGTCCAGCACTGAAGGGCCTGTTCCTGCTCCTCCATGTCCAGTACTGAAGGGCCTGTTCCTGCTCCTCCATGTCCTGTACTGAAGGGCCTGTTTCTCCATGTCCAGTACTGAAGGGCTTGTTCCTCCATGTCCAGTATTGAAGGGCCAGTTTCTGCTACTCCATGTCCAGAACTGAAGGGCCTGTTTCTCCATCTCCAGTACTGAAGGGCCTGTTTTTCCATGTACAGTACTGAAGGGCCTGTTCCTCCATGTCCAGTACTGAAGGGCCTGTTCCTGCTCCTCCATTTCCAATACTGAAGGGCCTGTTCATGCTCCTCCATGTCCAATATTGATGGGCCTGTTTCTCCATGTCCAGTACTGAAGGGCCTGTTCCTGTTTCTCCATGTCCAGTACTAAAGGGCCTGTTCCTCCATGTCCAGTACAAAGGGACCTGTTCCTGCTCCTTCATGTCCAGTACTGAAGGTCCTGCTCCCTCATGTCCAGTACTAAAGGCCCTGTTCCTCTATGTCAAGTACTGAAAGGCCTGTTCCTCCATGTCCAGTACTAAAGAGCCTGTTCCTCCCTGTACAGTACTGAAGGGCCTGTTCCTCCATGTACAGTATTGAAGGGCCTGTTCCTGCTCTTCTATTTCCAGTACTAAAGGGCCTGTTCCTCCATGTCCAGTACTAAAGAGCCTGTTCCTCCCTCTACAGTACTGAAGGGCCTGTTCCTCCATGTACAGTATTAAAGGGCCTGTTCCTGCTCTTCTATTTCCAGTACTAAAGGGCCTGTTCCTCCATGTCCAGTACTAAAGGGCCTGCTCCTCCATGTCTAGTACTAAAGGGCCTGCTCCTCCATGTCCAGTACTAAAGGGCCTGTTCCTGCTCCTCCATGTCCAGTACTGAAGGGCCTGTTCCTCCATGTCCAGTACTTAAGGACCTGTTCCTCCATGTCCAGTACTTAAGGACCTGTTCCTCCATGTCCAGTATTGAATGCCATTTTCTCCATGTCCAGTACTAAAGTGCCTGTTCCTGCTGCTCCATGTCCAGTACTGAAGGGCTCGTTCCTGCTCCTCCATGTCCAGTACTGAAGGGCCTGTTCCTGCTCCTCCATGCCCAAAATTGATGGGCCTGTTTCTCCATGTCCAGTACTGAAGGGCCTGTCCCTGCTCCTCCATGTCCAGTACTGAAGGGCCTGTTCCTGCTCTTACATGTCCAGTACTGAAGGGCCTGTTCCTGCTCCTCCATGTCCAGTACTGAAGGGCCTGTTCCTGCTCCTCCATGTCCAGTACTAAAGGGCCTGTTCCTCCATGTCCAGTACCGAATGGCCTGTTCCTGCTCCTCCATGTCCAATACTGAAGGGTCTGTTCCTGCTCCTCCAAAACCAATACTGAAGGGCCTGTTTCTCCTTGTCCAGTACTACAGGTCCTGTTCCTCCATGTCCATCACCGAATGGCCTGTTCCTGCTCCTCCATGTCCAGTATTGAAGGGCCTGTTTTTCCATGTCCAGTACTGAAGGGCCTGTTACTGCTCCTCCATAACCAATAGTGAAGGGCCTGTTTCTCCATGTCCAGTACTGAAGGGCCTGTTCCTGCTCTTCCATGTCTAGTATTGTAGGGCCTGTTTCTCCATGTCCAGTACTGAAGGGCCTGTTCCTGCTCCTCCATGTCCAATACTGAAGGGCCTGTTCATGCTCCTCCATGTCCAGTACTAAAGGTCCTGTTTCTCCATATCCAGAATTGAAGGGCCTGTTCCTGCTCCTCCATGTCCAATACTCAAGGTCCTGTTTCTCCATGTCCAGTGCCGAAGGGACTGTTCCTGCTTCTCCATGTCCAGTACTAAAGGTCCTGTTTCTCCATGTCCAGTACTGAAGGGTCTGTTCCTGTTTCTCCATGTCCAGTACTGATGTTCCTGTTCCTGTTTCTCCATGTCCAGCACTGAAGGGCCTGTTCCTCCATGTCCAGTACAAAGGGACCTGTTCCTGCTCCTCCATGTCCAGTACTGAAGGTCCTGCTCCCTCATGTCCAGTGCTAAAGGCCCTGTTCCTCTATGTCAAGTACTGAAGGGCCTGTTACTGCTCCCTCATGTCCACTACTTAAGGGACTTTTCCTGCTCCTCCATGTCCAGTACTGAAGGGCCTGTTCCTCCATGTGCAGTACTGAAGGGCCTGTTCCTCCATGTCCAGTGCTAAAGGGCCCGTTCCTGTTCCTCCATGTCCAGTGCTAAAGGGCCCGTTCCTTCTCCTCGATGTCCAGTACTGAAGGGCCTGTTCCTGCTCCTCCATGTCCAGTACTGATGGGCCTGTTTCTCCATGTCCAGTACTGAAGGGCCTGTTCCTCCATGTCCAGTACTGAAGGGCCTGTTCCTGTTCCTCCATGTCCAGTACTGAAGGGCCTGTTCCTGTTCCTCCATGCCCAATATTTATGGGCCTGTTCCTGCTTCTCCATGTCCAGTACTGAAGTACCTGTTCCTGCTCCTCCATGTCCAGTACTGAAGGGCCTGTTCCTGCTCCTCCATGTCCAGTACTGAAGGGCCTGTTCCTGCTCCTCCATGTCCAGTACTGAAGGGCCTGTTCCTGCTCCTCCATGTCCAGTACTGAAGGGCCTGTTTCTCCATGTCCAGTACTGAAGGGCCTGTTTCTCCATGTCCAGTACTAAAGGGCCTGTTCCTCCATGTCCAGTACAAAGGGACCTGTTCCTGCTCCTCCATGTCCAGTACTGAAGGTCCTGCTCCCTCATGTCCAGTACTAAAGGCCCTGTTCCTCTATGTCAAGTACTGAAAGGCCTGTTCCTCCATGTCCAGTACTAAAGAGCCTGTTCCTCCCTGTACAGTCCTGAAGGGCCTGTTCCTCCATGTACAGTATTGAAGGGCCTGTTCCTGCTCTTCTATTTCCAGTACTAAAGGGCCTGTTCCTCCATGTCCAGGACTAAAGAGCCTGTTCCTCCCTGTACAGTACTGAAGGGCCTGTTCCTCCATGTACAGTATTAAAGGGCCTGTTCCTGCTCTTCTATTTCCAGTACTAAAGGGCCTGTTCCTCCATGTCCAGTAGTAAAGGGCCTGCTCCTCCATGTCTAGTACTAAAGGGCCTGCTCCTCCATGTCCAGTACTAAAGGGCCTGTTCCTGCTCCTCCATGTCCTGTACTGAAGGGCCTGTTTCTCCATGTCCAGTACTGAAGGGCTTGTTCCTCCATGTCCAGTATTGAAGGGCCAGTTTCTGCTACTCCATGTCCAGAACTGAAGGGCCTGTTTCTCCATATCCAGTACTGAAGGGCCTGTTTTTCCATGTACAGTACTGAAGGGCCTGTTCCTCCATGTCCAGTACTGAAGGGCCTGTTCCTGCTCCTCCATTTCCAATACTGAAGGGCCTGTTCATGCTCCTCCATGTCCAATATTGATGGGCCTGTTTGTCCATGTCCAGTACTGAAGGGCCTGTTCCTGTTTCTCCATGTCCAGCACTGAAGTGCCTGTTCCTCCATGTCCAGTACAAAGGGACCTGTTCCTGCTCCTCCATGTCCAGTACTGAAGGTCCTGCTCCCTCATGTCCAGTACTAAAGGCCCTGTTCCTCTATGTCAAGTACTGAAAGGCCTGTTCCTCCATGTCCAGTACTAAAGAGCCTGTTCCTCCCTGTACAGTACTGAAGGGCCTGTTCCTCCATGTACAGTATTGAAGGGCCTGTTCCTGCTCTTCTATTTCCAGTACTAAAGGGCCTGTTCCTCCATGTCCAGTACTAAAGAGCCTGTTCCTCCCTGTACAGTACTGAAGGGCCTGTTCCTCCATTTCCAGTATTAAAGGGCCTGTTCCTGCTCTTCTATTTCCAGTACTAAAGGGCCTGTTCCTCCATGTCCAGTACTAAAGGGCCTGCTCCTCCATGTCTAGTACTAAAGGGCCTGCTCCTCCATGTCCAGTACTAAAGGGCCTGTTCCTGCTCCTCCATGTCCAGTACTGAAGGGCCTGTTCCTCCATGTCCAGTACTTAAGGACCTGTTCCTCCATGTCCAGTACTTAAGGACCTGTTCCTCCATGTCCAGTATTGAATGCCATTTTCTCCATGTCCAGTACTAAAGTGCCTGTTCCTGCTCCTCCATGTCCAGTACTGAAGGGCCTGTTCCTGCTCCTCCATGCCCAAAATTGATGGGCCTGTTTCTCCATGTCCAGTACTGAAGGGCCTGTTCCTGTTTCTCCATGTCCAGCACTGAAGGGCCTTTTCCTGCTCCTCCATGTCCAGTACTGAAGGGCCTGTTCCTGCTCTTACATGTCCAGTACTGAAGGGCCTGTTCCTGCTCCTCCATGTCCAGTACTGAAGGGCCTGTTCCTGCTCCTCCATGTCCAGCACTGAAGGGCCTGTTCCTGCTCCTCCATGTCCAGTACTGAAGTGCATGTTCCTGCTCCTCCATGTCCAGTACTGAAGGGCCTGTTCCTGCTCCTCCATGTCCAGTACTGAAGGGCCTGTTCCTGCTCCTCCATGTCCAGTACTGATGGGCCGGTTCCTCCATGTCCAGTACTGAAGGGCCTGTTCCTGCTCCTCCATGTCCAGTACTGAAGGGCCTGTTCCTGTTCCCTCATGTCCTGTACTGAAGAGCCTGTTCCTGCTCTTCCATGTCTAGTACTAAAGTGCCTATTTCTCCATGTCCAGTACTGAAGGGCCTGTTCCTGTTTCTCCATGTCCAGTACTGAAGGGCCTGTTCCTGTTTCTCCATGTCCAGCACTGAAGGGCCTGTTCCTGCTCCTCCATGTCCAGTACTGAAGGGCTTGTTCCTCCATGTCCAGTATTGAAGGGCCAGTTTCTGCTACTCCATGTCCAGAACTGAAGGGCCTGTTTCTCCATATCCAGTACTGAAGGGCCTGTTTTTCCATGTACAGTACTGAAGGGCCTGTTCCTCCATGTCCAGTACTGAAGGGCCTGTTCCTGCTCCTCCATTTCCAATACTGAAGGGCCTGTTCATGCTCCTCCATGTCCAATATTGATGGGCCTGTTTGTCCATGTCCAGTACTGAAGGGCCTGTTCCTGTTTCTCCATGTCCAGCACTGAAGTGCCTGTTCCTCCATGTCCAGTACAAAGGGACCTGTTCCTGCTCCTCCATGTCCAGTACTGAAGGTCCTGCTCCCTCATGTCCAGTACTAAAGGCCCTGTTCCTCTATGTCAAGTACTGAAAGGCCTGTTCCTCCATGTCCAGTACTAAAGAGCCTGTTCCTCCCTGTACAGTACTGAAGGGCCTGTTCCTCCATGTACAGTATTGAAGGGCCTGTTCCTGCTCTTCTATTTCCAGTACTAAAGGGCCTGTTCCTCCATGTCCAGTACTAAAGAGCCTGTTCCTCCCTGTACAGTACTGAAGGGCCTGTTCCTCCATGTCCAGTATTAAAGGGCCTGTTCCTGCTCTTCTATTTCCAGTACTAAAGGGCCTGTTCCTCCATGTCCAGTACTAAAGGGCCTGCTCCTCCATGTCTAGTACTAAAGGGCCTGCTCCTCCATGTCCAGTACTAAAGGGCCTGTTCCTGCTCCTCCATGTCCAGTACTGAAGGGCCTGTTCCTCCATGTCCAGTACTTAAGGACCTGTTCCTCCATGTCCAGTACTTAAGGACCTGTTCCTCCATGTCCAGTATTGAATGCCATTTTCTCCATGTCCAGTACTAAAGTGCCTGTTCCTGCTCCTCCATGTCCAGTACTGAAGGGCTCGTTCCTGCTCCTCCATGTCCAGTACTGAAGGGCCTGTTCCTGCTCCTCCATGCCCAAAATTGATGGGCCTGTTTCTCCATGTCCAGTACTGAAGGGCCTGTTCCTGTTTCTCCATGTCCAGCACTGAAGGGCCTTTTCCTGCTCCTCCATGTCCAGTACTGAAGGGCCTGTTCCTGCTCTTACATGTCCAGTACTGAAGGGCCTGTTCCTGCTCCTCCATGTCCAGTACTGAAGGGCCTGTTCCTGCTCCTCCATGTCCAGCACTGAAGGGCCTGTTCCTGCTCCTCCATGTCCAGTACTGAAGTGCCTGTTCCTGCTCCTCCATGTCCAGTACTGAAGGGCCTGTTCCTGCTCCTCCATGTCCAGTACTGAAGGGCCTGTTCCTGCTCCTCCATGTCCAGTACTGATGGGCCTGTTCCTCCATGTCCAGTACTGAAGGGCCTGTTCCTGCTCCTCCATGTCCAGTACTGAAGGGCCTGTTCCTGTTCCCTCATGTCCTGTACTGAAGAGCCTGTTCCTGCTCTTCCATGTCTAGTACTAAAGTGCCTGTTTCTCCATGTCCAGTACTGAAGGGCCTGTTCCTGCTCCTCCATGTCCAGTACTGAAGGGCCTGTTCCTGCTTATCCATGTCCAGTACTGAAGTACCTGTTCCTGCTTCTCCATGTCCAGTACTGAAGGGCCTGTTCCTGCTCCTCCATGTCCAGCACTGAAGGGCCTGTTCCTCCATGTCCAGTACTGAAGGGCCTGTTCCTGCTCCTCCATGTCCAGTACTGACGGGCCTGTTTCTCCATGTCCAGTACTGAAGGGCCTGTTCCTCCATGTCCAGCACTGAAGGGCCTGTTCCTGCTCTTACATGTCCAGTACTGAAGTGCCTGTTCCTGCTCCTCCATGTCCAGTACTGACGGGCCTGTTTCTCCATGTCCAGTACTGAAGGGCCTGTTCCTCCATGTCCAGTACTGAAGGGCCTGTTCCTGCTCCTCCATGTCCAGTACTGAAGGGCCTGTTCCTGTTCCCTCATGTCCTGTACTGAAGAGCCTGTTCCTGCTCTTCCATGTCTAGTACTAAAGTGCCTGTTTCTCCATGTCCAGTACTGAAGGGCCTGTTCCTGTTTGTCCAGTACTAAAGGGCCTGTTCCTGCTCCTCCATTTCCAGTACCAAATGGCCTGTTTCTCCATGTCCAATACTGAAGGGCCTGTTCCTGTTCCTCCATGTCCAGTACTGATGGGCCTGTCCCTGTTCCTCCATGTCATGCACTGAAGGGCCTGTTCCTCCATGTCCAGTACTGAAGGGCCTGTTTCTCCATGTCCAGTACTGAAGGTCCTGTTACTGCTCCCTCATGTCGAGTACTGAAGGGCCTGTTTCTCCATGTTCAGTACTAAAGGGCCTGTTCCTGCTCCTCCATTTCCAGTACTAAATGGCCTGTTTCTCCATGTCCAATACTAAGGGGCCTGTTCCTGCTCCTCCATGTCCAGTACTGAAGGGCCTGTTCCTGCTCCCTCATGTCCAGTACTAAAGGGCCTGTTCCTGCTCCTCCATTTCCAGTACTGAAGGGCCTGTTCCTGCTCCCTCATGTCCAGTACTGAAGGGCCTGTTTCTCCATGTCCAGTACTGAAGGGCCTGTTCCTGCTCTTCCATGTCTAGTATTGTTGGGCCTGTACCTGCTCCTCCATGTCCACTACTGAAGGGCCTGTTTCTCCATGTCCACTACTGAAGGGCCTGTACCTGTTCCTCCATGTCCACTACTGAAGGGCCTGTTCATGCTCCTCCATGTCTAGTATTGTTGGGCCTGTTTCTCCATGTCCAGTACTGAAGGGCCTGTTCCTGCTCCCTCATGTCCAGTACGTAAGGGCCTGTTCCTGCTCCCTCCTGTCCAGTACTAAAGGGCCTGTTCCTCCATGTCCAGTACCGAATGGCCTGTTCCTGCTCCTCCATGTCCAATACTGAAGGGTCTGTTCCTGCTCCTCCATAACCAATACTGAAGGGCTCATTCTCCTTGTCCAGTGCTACAGGTCCTGTTCCTCCATGTCCATTACCGAATGGCCTGTTCCTGCTCCTCCATGTCCAGCATTGAAGGGCCTGTTTCTCCATGTCCAGTACTGAAGGACCTGTTACTGCTCCCTCATGTCCAGTACTGAAGGGCCTGTTCCTGCTCCCTCATGTCCAGTACGTAAGGGCCTGTTCCTGCTCCCTCCTGTCCAGTACTAAAGGGCCTGTTCCTCCATGTCCAGTACCGAATGGCCTGTTCCTGCTCCTCCATGTCCAATACTGAAGGGTCTGTTCCTGCTCCTCCAAAACCAATACTGAAGGGCCTGTTTCTCCTTGTCCAGTACTACAGGTCCTGTTCCTCCATGTCCATCACCGAATGGCCTGTTCCTGCTCCTCCATGTCCAGTATTGAAGGGCCTGTTTTTCCATGTCCAGTACTGAAGGGCCTGTTACTGCTCCTCCATAACCAATAGTGAAGGGCCTGTTTCTCCATGTCCAGTACTGAAGGGCCTGTTCCTGCTCTTCCATGTCTAGTATTGTAGGGCCTGTTTCTCCATGTCCAGTACTGAAGGGCCTGTTCCTGCTCCTCCATGTCCAATACTGAAGGGCCTATTCATGCTCCTCCATGTCCAGTACTAAAGGTCCTGTTTCTCCATATCCAGAATTGAAGGGCCTGTTCCTGCTCCTCCATGTCCAATACTCAAGGTCCTGTTTCTCCATGTCCAGTGCCGAAGGGACTGTTCCTGCTTCTCCATGTCCAGTACTAAAGGTCCTGTTTCTCCATGTCCAGTACTGAAGGGTCTGTTCCTGTTTCTCCATGTCCAGTACTGATGTTCCTGTTCCTGTTTCTCCATGTCCAGTACTGAAGGGCCTGTTTCTCCATATCCAGTATTGAAGGGCCTGTTCCTGCTCCTCCATGTCCAATACTAAAGGGCCTGTTCCTGCTCCTCCATGTCCAGTATTGAAGGGCCTGTTCCTCCATGTCCAGTACTGAAAGGCCTGTTCCTCCATGTCCAGTACTGAAGGGCCGGTTCCTGCTCCTCCATGTCCAGTACTGAAGGGCCTGTTTCTCCATGTCCAGTACTAAAGGGCCTGTTCCTGTTCCTCCATGTCCAGTACTAAAGGGCCTGTTCCTTCTCCTCCATATCCAGTATTGAAGGGCCTGTTCCTGTTCCTCCATATCCAGTATTGAAGTACCTGTTCCTGCTCCTCCATGTCCAGTACTGAAGGGCCTGTTCCTGTTCTACCATGTCCAGTACTGAAGGTCCTGTTCCGGCTCCCTCGTGTCCAGTATTGAAGGGCCTGTTTCTCCATATCCAGTATTGAAGGGCCTGTTCCTGCTCCTCCATGTCCAATACGAAAGGTCCTGTTTCTCCGTGTCCAGTGCCGAAAGGCCTGTTCCTCCATGTCCAGTACTGAAGGGCCTGTTCCTGTCCCTTCATGTCCAATAGTGAAGAGCCTGTTCCTGCTCCTCCATGTCCAGTACTAAAGGGCCTGTTCCTGCTCCTCCATGTCCACTACTGAAGGGTATGTTCCTGTTCCTCCATGTCCAATAGTGAAGAGCCTGTTCCTGCTCTTCCATGTCTACTACTGAAGTGCCTGTTTCTCCATGTCCAGTACTGAAGGGCCTGTTCCTGTTTCTCCATGTCCAGTACTGAAGGGCCTGTTCCTGCTCCTCCATGTCCAGTACTGAAGGGCCTGTTCCTGTTTCCTCATGTACAGTACAAAATGAGGGAGCAGGAACAGGCCCTTCAGTACTGGACATGGAGAAGCAGTTCCAGTACTGAAGGGCCTGTCCCTGTTCCTCCATGTCCAGTAGTGAAGTGCCTATTTCTCCATATCCAGTATTGAAGGGCCTGTTCCTGCTCCTCCATGTCCAGTACTAAAGGTCCTGTTTCTCCATGTCCAGTACTAAAGGGCCTGCTCCTGTTCCTCCATGTCCAGTACTAAAGGGCCTGTTCCTGTTCCTCCATGTCCAGTACTGAAGGGCCTGTTACTGCTCCATCATGTCCAGTACTAAATGGCTTGTTTCTCCTTGTCCAGTACTAAAGGTCCTGTTTCTCCATGTCCAGCACTGAAGGGCCTGTTACTGCTCCTCCATGTCCAGTACTAAAGGGCCTATTCCTCCATGTCCAGTACTGAAGGGCCTGTTTCTCCATATCCAGTATTGAAGGGCCTGTTCCTGCTCCTCCATGTCTAGTACCGAAGGGCCTGTTCCTGTTTCTGCATGTCCAGTACTAAAGGGCCTGTTCCTGCTCCCTTATGTCCAGTACTAAAGGGCCTGTTCCTGTTTCTCCAGGTACAGCACTGAACGGCCTGTTACTGCTCCCTCATGTCCAGTACTGAAGGGCCTGGTCCTGTTCCTCCATGTCCAGTACTGAAGAGCCTGTTTCTCCATGTCCAGTACTGAAGGGCCTGTTCCTGCTCCCTCATATCCACTACTTAAGGGTCTGTTCCTGCTCCTCCATGTCCAGTACTGAAGGGGCTGTTCCTCCATGTCCAGTACTGAAGGGCCTGTTCCTACATGTCCAGTACTGAAGGGGCTGTTCCTGTTCCTCCATGTCCAGTATTGAAGGGCCTGTTTCTCCATGTTCAGTACTGAAGGGCCTGTTCCTGTTCCTCCATGTCCAGTATTGAAGTGCCTGTTTCTCCATGTCCAGTATTGAAGGGCCTGTTCCTGCTCCTCCATGTCCACTACTGAAGGGCCTGTTCCTGCTCCCTCATGTCCAGTACTGAAGGGCCTGTTTCTCCATGTCCAGTACTGAGGGCCTGTTCCTGCTCCCTCATGTCCAGTACTAAAGGGCCTGTTCCTGCTCCTCCATTTCCATTGCTGAAGGGCCTGTTTCTCCATGTCCAGTACTGAGGGCCTGTTCCTGCTCCCTCATGTCCAGTACTAAAGAGCCTGTTCCTGCTCCCTCATGTCCAGTACTGAAGGGCCTTTTTCTCCATGTCCAGTACTGAAGGGCCTGTTTCTCCATGTCCAGTACTGAAGGGCCTGTTCCTGCTCCCTCATGTCCAGTACTAAAGGGCCTGTTCCTGCTCCCTCCTGTCCAGTACTAAAGGGCCTGTTCCTCCATGTCCAGTACTGAAGGGCCTGTTCCGGCTCCTTCATAACCAATACTGAAGGGCCTGTTTCTCCTTGTCCAGTACTACAGGTCCTGTTCCTCCATGTCCATTACCAAATGGCCTGTTCCTGCTCCTCCATGTCCAGTATTGAAGGGCCTGTTTCTCCATGTCCAGTACTGAAGGGCCTGTTCCTGCTCCCTCATGTCCAGTACTGAAGGGCCTTTTTCTCCATGTCCAGTACTGAAGGGCCTGTTTCTCCATGTCCAGTACTGAAGGGCCTGTTCCTGCTCCCTCATGTCCAGTACTAAAGGGCCTGTTCCTGCTCCCTCCTGTCCAGTACTAAAGGGCCTGTTTCTCCATGTCCAGTACTGAAGGGCCTGTTCCGGCTCCTTCATAACCAATACTGAAGGGCCTGTTTCTCCTTGTCCAGTACTACAGGTCCTGTTCCTCCATGTCCATTACCAAATGGCCTTTTCCTGCTCCTCCATGTCCAGTATTGAAGGGCCTGTTTCTCCATGTCCAGTACTGAAGGGCCTGTTACTGCTCCCTCATGTCCAGTACTAAAGGGCCTGTTCCTGCTCCTCCATAACAAATACTGAAGGGCCTGTTTCTCCATGTCCAGTACTTAAGGGCCTGTTACTGCTCCCTCATGTCCAGTACTAAAAGGCCTGTTCCTGGTCCTCCATAACAAATACTAAAGGGCCTGTTCCGGCTCTCTCATGTCCAGTACTAAGGGGCCTGTTCCTGCTCCCCCATGTCCAGTACTAAAGGGCCTGTTCCTGCTCCCTCCTGTCCAGTACTAAAGGGCCTGTTCCTGCTCCCTCCTGTCCAGTACTAAAGGGCCTATTCCTGCTCCCTCCTGTCCAGTACTAAAGGGCCTGTTCCTCCATGTCCAGTACTGAAGGGCCTGTTCCGGCTCCTCCATAACCAATACTGAAGGGCCTGTTTCTCCTTGTCCAGTACTAAAGGGCCTGTTCCTCCATGTCCAGTACTGAAGGGCCTGTTCCTGCTCCCTCATGTCCAGTACTAAAGGGCCTGTTCCTGCTCCCTCCTGTCCAGTACTAAAGGGCCTGTTCCTCCATGTCCACCACCGAATGGCCTGTTCCTGCTCCTCCATGTCCAGCACTGAAGGGCCTGTTTCTCCATGTCCAGTACTGAAGGGCCTGTTCCGGCTCTTCCATGTCTAGTATTGTAGGGCCTGTTTCTCCATGTCCAGTACTGAAGGGCATGTTCCTGCTCCCTCATTTCCAGTACTGAAGGGCCTGTTCCTGCTCCTCCATAACCAATACTGAAGGGCCTGTTTCTCCTTGTCCAGTACTAAAGGTCCTGTTTCTCCATGTCCAGTGCCGAAGGGCCTGTTCCTGCTCCTCCATGTCCAGTACTAAAGGTCCTGTTTCTCCATGTCCAGTGCCGAAGGGCATGTTCCTGTTTCTCCATGTCCAGTACTGAAGGGCCTGTTTCTCCATATCCAGTATTGAAGGGCCTGTTCCTGCTTCTCCATGTCCAATACTCAAGGTCCTGTTTCTCCATGTCCAGTGCCGAAGGGCCTGTTCCTGCTCCCTCATGTCCAGTACTACAGGGCCTGTTCCTCCTCTTCCATGTTCAATACTAAAGGTCCTGTTTCTCCATGTCCAGTGCCGAAGGGCCTGTTCCTGCTTCTCCATGTCCAGTACTAAAGGTCCTGTTTCTCCATGTCCAGTACTAAAGGGTCTGTTCCTGTTTCTCCATGTCAAGTACTGATGTTCCTGTTCCTGTTTCTCCATGTCCAGTACTGAAGGGCCTGTTTCTCCATATCCAGTATTGAAGGGCCTGTTCCTGCTCCTCCATGTCCAATACTAAAGGTCCTGTTCCTCCATGTCCAGTACTAAATGGCCTGTTCCTGTTCCTCCTGGTCCAGTACTAAAGGGCATGTTCCTGTTTCTCCATGTCCAGTACTGAAGGGCCTGTTTTTCCATGTCCAGTACTACAGGGCCTGTTCCTGCTCCTCCATATCCAGTACTGAAGGGCCTGTTCCTTTTTGTCCATGTCCAGTACTAAAGGGCCTGTTCTTTCATGTGCAGTACTGAAGGGCCTGTTCCTGCTCCTCCATGTCCAGTACTGAAGAGCCTGTTCCTCCATGTCCAGTATTGAAGGGCCTGTTTCTCCATGTCCAGTGCTAAAGAGACTCTTCCTCCCTGTCCAGTACTGAAGGGCCTGTTCCTGCTCCTCCATGCCCAATATTGATGGGCCTGTTTCTCCATGTCCAGTACTGAAGGGCCTGTTCCTGCTCCCTCATGTCCAGTACTAAAGGTCCTGTTCCTCCATGTCCAGTACTGAAGGGCCTGTTCCGGCTCCTCCATGTCCAGTACTGAAGGGCCTGTTCCTGCTCTCTCATGTCCAGTACTAAAGGGCCTGTTCCTGCTCCCTCATATCCAGTACTGAAGGGCCTGTTTCTTCATGTCCAGTACCGAAGAGCCTGTTCCTCCATGTCCAGTACTGAAGGGCCTGTTCCTCCATGACCAGTGCTGATGGGCCTGTTCCTGCTCCCTCATGTCCAGTACAAAAGGGCCTGTTCCTGCTCCTCCATAACCAATACTGAAGGGCCTGTTTCTCCATGTCCAGTTCTGAAGGGCCTGCTTCTCCATGTAAAGTAATGAAGGGCCTGTTCCTGCTCCTCCATGTCCACTACTGAAGGGCCTGTTCCTGCTCCCTCATGTTCAGTACTGAAGGGCCTGTTTCTCCATGTCCAGTACTGAGGGCCTGTTCCTGCTCCCTCATGTCCAGTACTAAAGGGCCTGTTCCTGCTCCTCCATTTCCAGTACTGAAGGGCCTTGTCCTGCTCCCTCATGTCCAGTACGGAAGGGCCTGTTTCTCCATGTCCAGTACTGAAGGGCCTGTACCTGCTCCCCCATGTCCACTACTGAAGTGCATGTTCCTGCTCCTCCATAACCAATACTTAAGGGCCTGTTTCTCCATGTCCAGTACTGAAGGGCCTGTTCCTGATCCTCCATGTCCAGTACTGAATGGCCTGTTTCTCCATGTCCAGTACTGAAGGGCCTGTTCCGGCTCCTCCATGTCCAGTACTGAAGGGCCTGTTCCTGCTCTTCCATGTCTAGTATTGTAGGGCCTGTTTCTCCATGTCCAGTACTGAAGGGCATGTTCCTGCTCCCTCATGTCCAGTACTAAAGGTCCTGTTCCTCCATGTCCAGTACTGAAGGGCCTGTTCCTGCTCTCTCATGTCCAGTACTAAAGGGCCTGTTCCTGCTCTTCCATGTCTAGTATTGTAGGGCCTGTTTCTCCATGTCCAGTACTGAAGGGCATGTTCCTGCTCCCTCATGTCCAGTACTGAAGGGCCTGTTTCTTCATGTCCAGTACTGAAGGGCCTGTTTCTCCATGTCCAGTACTGAAGGGCATGTTCCTGCTCCCTCATTTCCAGTACTGAAGGGCCTGTTCCTGCTCCTCCATAACCAATACTGAAGGGCCTGTTTCTCCTTGTCCAGTACTAAAGGTCCTGTTTCTCCATGTCCAGTGCCGAAGGGCCTGTTCCTGCTCCTCCATGTCCAGTACTAAAGGTCCTGTTTCTCCATGTCCAGTGCCGAAGTGCATGTTCCTGTTTCTCCATGTCCAGTACTGAAGGGCCTGTTTCTCCATGTCCAGTACTGAAGGGCCTGTTCCTGATCCTCCATGTCCAGTACTGAAGGGCCTGTTTCTCCAAATCCAGTACTGAAGGGCATGTTCCTGCTCCCTCATGTCCAGTACAGAAGGGACTGTTTCTTCATGTCCAGTACTGAAGAGCCTGTTCCTCCATGTCCAGTACTGAAGGCCATGTTCCTGTTTCTGCATGCCCAGTACTGAAGGGCCTGTTCCTACATGTCCAGTACTGAAGGGCCTGTTACTGCTCCCTCATGTCCAGTACTAAAGGGCTTGTTTCTCCATGTCCAGTACTGAAGGGCCTGTTTCTCCATGTCCAGTACTGAATGGCCTGTTCCTGTTCCTCCATGTCCAGTACTGATGGGCCTGTCCCTGTTCCTCCATGTCATGCACTGAAGGGCCTGTTCCTCCATGTCCAGTACTGAAGGGCCTGTTTCTCCATGTCCAGTACTGAAGGTCCTGTTACTGCTCCCTCATGTCGAGTACTGAAGGGCCTGTTTCTCCATGTCCAGTACTAAAGGGCCTTTTTCCTGCTCCTCCATTTCCAGTACCAAATGGCCTGTTTCTCCATGTCCAATACTAAGGGGCCTGTTCCTGCTCAACCATGTCCAGTACTGAAGGTCCTGTTACTGCTCCCTCATGTCGAGTACTAAAGGGCCTGTTCCTGCTCCTCCATTTCCAGTACTGAAGGGCCTGTTCCTGCTCCCTCATGTCCAGTACTGAAGGGCCTGTTTCTCCATGTCCAGTACTGAAGGGCCTGTTCCTGCTCTTCCATGTCTAGTATTGTTGGGCCTGTACCTGCTCCTCCATGTCCACTACTGAAGGGCCTGTTTCTCCATGTCCACTACTGAAGGGCCTGTACCTGTTCCTCCATGTCCACTACTGAAGGGCCTGTTCATGCTCCTCCATGTCTAGTATTGTTGGGCCTGTTTCTCCATGTCCAGTACTGAAGGGCCTGTTCCTGCTCCCTCATGTCCAGTACGTAAGGGCCTGTTCCTGCTCCCTCCTGTCCAGTACTAAAGGGCCTGTTCCTCCATGTCCAGTACCGAATGGCCTGTTCCTGCTCCTCCATGTCCAATACTGAAGGGTCTGTTCCTGCTCCTCCATAACCAATACTGAAGGGCCTGTTTCTCATTGTCTAGTGCTACAGGTCCTGTTCCTCCATGTCCATTACCGAATGGCCTGTTCCTGCTCCTCCATGTCCAGCATTGAAGGGCCTGTTTCTCCATGTCCAGTACTGAAGGACCTGTTACTGCTCCCTCATGTCCAGTACTAAAGGGCCTGTTCCTGCTCCTCCATAACCAATACTGAAGGGCCTGTTTCTCCATGTCCAGTACTGAAGGGCCTGTTCCTGCTCTTCCATGTCTAGTATTGTTGGGCCTGTTTCTCCATGTCCAGTGCTGAAGGGCCTGTTCCTGCTCCCTCATGTCCAGTACTAAAGGGCCTGTTCCTGCTCCCTCCTGTCCAGTACTAAAGGGCCTGTTCCTCCATGTCCAGTACCGAATGGCCTGTTCCTGCTCCTCCATGTCCAATACTGAAGGGCCTGTTCCTGCTCCTCCATTTCCAGTACTGAAGGGCCTGTTTCTCCGTGTCCAGTACTGAGGGCCTGTTCCTGCTCCCTCATGTCGAGTACTAAAGGGCCTGTTCCTGCTCCTCCATTTCCAGTACTGAAGGGCCTGTTCCTGCTCCCTCATGTCCAGTACTGAAGGGCCTGTTTCTCCATGTCCAGTACTGAAGGGCCTGTTCCTGCTCTTCCATGTCTAGTATTGTTGGGCCTGTACCTGCTCCTCCATGTCCACTACTGAAGGGCCTGTTTCTCCATGTCCACTACTGAAGGGCCTGTACCTGTTCCTCCATGTCCACTACTGAAGGGCCTGTTCATGCTCCTCCATGTCTAGTATTGTTGGGCCTGTTTCTCCATGTCCAGTACTGAAGGGCCTGTTCCTGCTCCCTCATGTCCAGTACGTAAGGGCCTGTTCCTGCTCCCTCCTGTCCAGTACTAAAGGGCCTGTTCCTCCATGTCCAGTACCGAATGGCCTGTTCCTGCTCCTCCATGTCCAATACTGAAGGGCCTGTACCTGCTCCTCCATGTCCACTACTGAAGGGCCTGTTTCTCCATGTCAACTACTGAAGGGCCTGTACCTGCTCCTCCATGTCCACTACTGAAGGGCCTGTTCATGCTCCTCCATGTCTAGTATTGTTGGGCCTGTTTCTCCATGTCCAGTACTGAAGGGCCTGTTCCTGCTCCTCATGTCCAGTACGTAAGGGCCTGTTCCTGCTCCCTCCGGTCCAGTACTAAAGGGCCTGTTCCTGCTCCCTCCTGTCCAGTACTAAAGGGCCTGTTCCTCCATGTCCAGTACCGAATGGCCTGTTCCTGCTCTTCCATGTCTAGTATTGTTGGGCCTGTTTCTCCATGTCCAGTACTGAAGGGCCTGTTACTGCTCCTCCATAACCAATACTGAAGGGCCTGTTTCTCCATGTCCAGTACTGAAGGGCCTGTTCCGGCTCCTCCATGTCCAGTACTGAAGGGCCTGTTCCTGCTCTCTCATGTCCAGTACTAAAGGGCCTGTTCCTGCTCTTCCATGTCTAGTATTGTAGGGCCTGTTTCTCCATGTCCAGTACTGAAGGGCCTGTTCCTGCTCTTCCATGTCTAGTATTGTTGGGCCTGTTTCTCCATGTCCAGTACTGAAGGGCCTGTTCCTGCTCCTCCATGTCCAGTACTGAAGGGCCTGTTCCTGTTCCTACATGTCCAGTACTGAAGGGCCTGTTCCTGTTCCTACATGTCCAGTACTGAAGGGCCTGTTCCTGTTCCTACATGTCCAATACTGAAGGGTCTTTTCCTGCTCCTCCATAACCAATACTGAAGGGCCTGTTCCTCCATGTCCAGTACCGAATGGCCTGTTCCTGCTCCTCCATGTCCAATACTGAAGGGCCTGTTCCTGCTCCTCCATGTCCAATACTCAAGGTCCTGTTTCTGCATGTCCAGTGCCGAAGGGACTGTTCCTGCTTCTCCATGTCCAGTACTAAAGGTCCTGTTTCTCCATGTCCAGTACTGAAGGGTCTGTTCCTGTTTCTCCGTGTCCAGTACTGATGTTCCTGTTCCTGTTTCTCCATGTCCAGTACTGAAGGGCCTGTTTCTCCATATCCAGTATTGAAGGGCCTGTTCCTGCTCCTCCATGTCCAATACTAAAGGTCCTGTTCCTCCATGTCCAGTACTAAATGGCCTGTTCCTGTTCTTCCAGGTCCAGTACTAAAGGGCATGTTCCTGTTTCTCCATGTCCAGTACTGAAGGGCCTGTTTCTGCTCCTCCATGTCCAGTACTAAAGGGCCTGTTCCTGCTCCTCCATGTCCAGTTCTGAAGGGCCTGTTACTGCTTCTCCATGTCCAGTACTAAAGGTCCTGTTTCTCCATGTCCAGTACTGAAGGGTCTGTTCCTGCTCCTCCATAACAAATACTGAAGGGCTTGTTTCTCCATGTCCAGTTCTGAAGGGCCTGCTTCTCCATGTAAAGTAATGAAGGGCCTGTTCCTGCTCCCTCATGTCCAATACTGAAGGGCCTGTTCCTGCTCCCTCATATCCACTACTTAAGGGTCTGTTCCTGCTCCTCCATGTCCAGTACTGAAGGGGCTGTTCCTCCATGCCCAGTACTGAAGGGCCTGTTCCTACATGTCCAGTACTGAAGGGGCTGTTCCTTCTCCTCCATGTCTAGTACCGAAGGGCCTGTTCCTGTTTCTCAATGTCCAGTACCGAAGGGCCTGTTCCTGCTCCTCCATGCCCAATACTGAAGGGCCTGTTCCTGCTCCCTCATATCCACTACTTAAGGGTCTGTTCCTGCTCCTCCATGTCCAGTACTGAAGGGCCTGTTCCTACATGTCCAGTACTGAAGGGGCTGTTCCTGCTCCTCCATGTCTAGTACCGAAGGGCCTGTTCCTGTTTCTGCATGTCCAGTACTAAAGGGCCTGTTCCTGCTCCCTTATGTCCAGTACTAAAGGGCCTGTTCCTGTTTCTCCAGGTCCAGTACTGAACGGCCTGGTCCTGTTCCTCCATGTCCAGTACTGAAGAGCCTGTTTCTCCATGTCCAGTACTGAAGGGGCTGTTCCTCCATGTCCAGTACTGAAGGGGCTGTTCCTGTTCCTCCATGTCCAGTATTGAAGGGCCTGTTTCTCCATGTTCAGTACTGAAGGGCCTGTTCCTGTTCCTCCATGTCCAGTATTGAAGGGCCTGTTTCTCCATGTCCAGTATTGAAGGGCCTGTTCCTGCTCCTCCATGTCCACTACTGAAGGGCCTGTTCCTGCTCCCTCATGTCCAGTACTGAAGGGCCTGCTCCTCCATGTCCAGTACTGAAGGGCCTGTTCCTGCTCCCTCATGTCCAGTACTGAAGGGCCTGTTTCTCCATGTCCAGTACTGAAGGGCCTGTTCCTACATGTCCAGTACTGAAGGGGCTGTTCCTGTTCCTCCATGTCCAGTATTGAAGGGCCTGTTTCTCCATGTTCAGTACTGAAGGGCCTGTTCCTGTTCCTCCATGTCCAGTATTGAAGGGCCTGTTTCTCCATGTCCAGTATTGAAGGGCCTGTTCCTGCTCCTCCATGTCCACTACTGAAGGGCCTGTTCCTGCTCCCTCATGTCCAGTACTGAAGGGCCTGCTCCTCCATGTCCAGTACTGAAGGGCCTGTTCCTGCTCCCTCATGTCCAGTACTGAAGGGCCTGTTTCTCCATGTCCAGTACTGAGGGCCTGTTCCTGCTCCCTCATGTCCACTACTGAAGGGCCTGTTCCTGCTCCCTCATGTCCAGTACTGAAGGGCCTGTTTCTCCATGTCCAGTACTGAAGGGCCTTTTTCTCCATGTCCAGTACTGAAGAGCCTGTTTCTCCATGTCCAGTACTGAAGGGCCTGTTCCTGCTCCTCCATATCCAGCATTGAAGGGCCTGTTCCTGCTCCTCCATGTCCAGTCCTGTAGGGCCTGTTCCTGTTCCTGCATGTCTAGTACTGAAGTGCCTCTTTGTCCATATCCAGTATTGAAGGGCCTGTTCCTGCGCCTCCATGTCCAGTACTAAAGGTCCTGTTTCTCCATATCCAGAATTGAAGGGCCTGTTCCTGCTCTTCCATGTTCAAAACTAAAGGTCCTGTTTCTCCATGTCCAGTGCCGAAGGGCCTGTTCCTGCTTCTCCATGTCCAGTACTAAAGTTCCTGTTTCTCCATGTCCAGTACTGAAGGGTCTGTTCCTGTTTCTCCATGTCCAGTACTGAAGGGCCTGTTTCTCCATATCCAGTATTGAAGGGCCTGTTCCTGCTCCTCCATGTCCAATACTAAAGGGCCTGTTCCTGCTCCTCCATGTCCAGTACTGAAAGGCCTGTTCCTCCATGTCCAGTACTGAAGGGCCTGTTCCTGCTCCTCCATGTCCAGTACTGAAGGGTCTGTTTTTCCATGCCCAGTACTGAAGGGCCTGTTCCTGTTCCTCCATGTCCAGTACTGAAGGTCCTGTTTCTCCATGTCCAGTACTAAAGGGCCTGTTCCTGCTCCTCCATGTCCAGTACTAAAGGGCATGTTCCTGTTTGTCCATGTCCAGTACTGAAGAGCCTGTTCCTGATCCCTCATTTCCAGTACTAAAGGGCCTGTTCCTTCTCCTCCATATCCATTATTGAAGTACCTGTTCCTGCTCCTCCATGTCCAGTACTGAAGGTCCTGTTCCGGCTCCCTCGTGTCCAGTACTAAAGGGCCTGTTTCTCCATATCCAGTATTGAAGGGCCTGTTCCTGCTCCTCCATGTCCAATACGAAAGGTCCTGTTTCTCCGTGTCCAGTGCCGAAAGGCCTGTTCCTCCATGTCCAGTACTGAAGGGCCTGTTTGTTCATGTCCACTACTGAAGGGTGTGTTCCTGTCCCTTCATGTCCAATAGTGAAGAGCCTGTTCCTGCTCCTCCATGTCCAGTACTAAAGGGCCTGTTCCTGCTCCTCCATGTCCACTACTGAAGGGTATGTTCCTGTTCCTCCATGTCCAATAGTGAAGAGCCTGTTCCTGCTCTTCCATGTCTACTACTGAAGTGCCTGTTCCTCCATGTCCAGTACTGAAGTGCCTATGTCTCCATATCCAGTATTGAAGGGCCTGTTCCTGCTCCTCCATGTCCAGTACTAAAGGTCCTGTTTCTCCATGTCCAGTACTAAAGGGCCTGTTCCTGTTCCTCCATGTCCAGTACTAAAGGGCCTGTTCCTGTTCCTCCATGTCCAGTACTGAAGGGCCTGTTACTGCTCCATCATGTCCAGTACTAAAGGGCTTGTTTCTCCTTGTCCAGTACTAAAGGTCCTGTTTCTCCATGTCCAGCACTGAAGGGCCTGTTACTGCTCCTCCATGTCCAGTACTAAAGGGCCTATTCCTCCATGTCCAGTACTGAAGGGCCTGTTTCTCCATATCCAGTATTGAAGGGCCTGTTCCTGCTCCTCCATGTCTAGTACCGAAGGGCCTGTTCCTGTTTCTGCATGTCCAATACTAAATGGCCTGTTCCTGCTCCTCCATGTCTAGTACCGAAAGGCCTGTTCCTGTTTCTGCATGTCCAGTACTAAAGGGCCTGTTCCTGTTTCTCCAGGTACAGCACTGAACGGCCTGTTACTGCTCCCTCATGTCCAGTACTGAAGGGCCTGGTCCTGTTCCTCCATGTCCAGTACTGAAGAGCCTGTTTCTCCATGTCCAGTACTGAAGGGCCTGTTCCTGCTCCCTCATATCCACTACTTAAGGGTCTGTTCCTGCTCCTCCATGTCCAGTACTGAAGGGGCTGTTCCTCCATGTCCAGTACTGAAGGGCCTGTTCCTACATGTCCAGTACTGAAGGGGATGTTCCTGTTCCTCCATGTCCAGTATTGAAGGGCCTGTTTCTCCATGTTCAGTACTGAAGGGCCTGTTCCTGTTCCTCCATGTCCAGTATTGAAGGGCCTGTTTCTCCATGTCCAGTATTGAAGGGCCTGTTCCTGCTCCTCCATGTCCACTACTGAAGGGCCTGTTCCTGCTCCCTCATGTCCAGTACTAAAGGGCCTGTTCCTGCTCCCTCATGTCCAGTACTGAAGGGCCTGTTTCTCCATGTCCAGTACTGAAGGGCCTGTTCCTGCTCCCTCATGTCCAGTACTAAAGGGCCTGTTCCTGCTCCCTCCTGTCCAGTACTAAAGGGCCTGTTCCTCCATGTCCAGTACCGAATGGCCTGTTCCTGCTCCTCCATGTCCAATACTGAAGGGCCTGTTCCTGCTCCTCCATCACCAATACTGAAGGGCCTGTTTCTCCTTGTCCAGTACTACAGGTCCTGTTCCTCCATGTCCATTACCGAATGGCCTTTTCCTGCTCCTCCATGTCCAGTACTGAAGGGCCTGTTTCTGCTCCCTCATGTCCAGTACTAAAGGACCTGTTCCTGCTCCTCCATTACCAATACTGAAGGGCTTGTTCCTGCTCCCTCATGTCCAGTACTGAGGGCCTGTTCCTGCTCCCTCATGTCCAGTACTGAAGGGCCTGTTCCTGCTCCTCCATGTCCAGTACTGAGGGCCTGTTCCTGCTCCTCCATGTCCAGTACTGAGGGCCTGTTCCTGCTCCTCCATGTCCAGTACTGAGGGCCTGTTCCTGCTCCTCCATGTCCAGTACTGAGGGCCTGTTCCTGCTCCCTCATGTCCAATACTGAAGGGCCTGTTCCTGCTCCTCCATCACCAATGCTGAAGGGCCTGTTTCTCCTTGTCAAGTACTACAGGTCCTGTTCCTCCATGTCCATTACCGAATGGCCTTTTCCTGCTCCTCCATGTCCAGTACTAAAGGGCCTGTTCCTGCTCCTCCATTACCAATACTGAAGGGCTTGTTCCTGCTCCCTCATGTCCAGTACTGAGGGCCTGTTCCTGCTCCCTCATGTCCAGTACTGAAGGGCCTGTTCCTGCTCCTCCATGTCCAGTACTGAGGGCCTGTACCTGCTCCTCCATGTCCACTACTGAAGGGCCTGTTCATGCTCCTCCATAACCAATACTGAAGGGCCTGTTTCTCCATGTCCAGTACTGAAGGGCCTGTTCCTGCTCTTCCATGTCTAGTATTGTTGGGCCTGTTTCTCCATGTCCAGTACTGAAGGGCCTTTTCCTGCTCCCTCATGTCCAGTACTAAAGGGCCTGTTCCTGCTCCCTCCTGTCCAGTACTAAAGGGCCTGTTCCTCCATGTCCAGTACCGAATGGCCTGTTCCTGCTCCTCCATGTCCAATACTGAAGGGTCTGTTCCTGCTCCTCCATAACCAATACTGAAGGGCCTGTTTCTCCATGTCCAGTACTGAAGGGCCTGTTCCGGCTCCTTCATAACCAATACTGAAGGGCCTGTTTCTCCTTGTCCAGTACTACAGGTCCTGTTCCTCCATGTCCATTACCAAATGGCCTGTTCCTGCTCCTCCATAACAAATACTAAAGGGCATGTTCCGGCTCTCTCATGTCCAGTACTAAGGGGCCTGTTCCTGCTCCCCCATGTCCAGTACTAAAGGGCCTGTTCCTGCTCCCTCCTATCCAGTACTAAAGGGCCTGTTCCTCCATGTCCAGCACCGAATGGCCTGTTCCTTCTCCTCCATGTCCAATACTGAAGGGCCTTTTTCTCCATGTCCAGTACTGAAGGGCCTGTTTCTCCATGTCAAGTACTGAAGGGCCTGTTTCTCCATGTCCAGTACTGAAGGGCCTGTTCCTGCTCTTCCATGTCTAGTATTGTTGGGCCTGTTTCTCCATGTCCAGTACTGAAGGGCCTGTTCCTGCTCCCTCATGTCCAGTACTAAAGGGCCTGTTTCTCCATGTCCAGTACTGAAGGGCCTGTTCCTGCTCCCTCCTGTCCAGTACTAAAGGGCCTTTTTCTCCATGTCCAGTACTGAAGGGCCTGTTTCTCCATGTCCAGTACTGAAGGGCCTGTTCCTGCTCTTCCATGTCTAGCATTGTTGGGCCTGTTTCTCCATGTCCAGTACTGAAGGGCCTGTTCCTGCTCCCTCATGTCCAGTACTAAAGGGCCTGTTCCTGCTCCCTCATGTCCAGTACCGAATGGCCTGTTCCTGCTCCTCCATGTCCAATACTGAAGGGCCTGTTCCTGCTCCTCCATCACCAATGCTGAAGGGCCTGTTTCTCCTTGTCCAGTACTACAGGTCCTGTTCCTCCATGTCCATTACCGAATGGCCTTTTCCTGCTCCTCCATGTCCAGTATTGAAGGGCCTGTTTCTCCATGTCCAGTACTAAAGGGCCTGTTCCTGCTCCTCCATAACCAATACTGAAGGGCCTGTTTATCCATGTCCAGTACTGAAGGGCCTGTTCCGGCTCCTCCATGTCCAGTACTGAAGGGCCTGTTCCTGCTCCTCCATGTCCAATACGAAAGGTCCTGTTTCTCCGTGTCCAGTGCCGAAAGGCCTGTTCCTCCATGTCCAGTACTGAAGGGCCTGTTTGTTCATGTCCACTACTGAAGGGTGTGTTCCTGTCCCTTCATGTCCAATAGTGAAGAGCCTGTTCCTGCTCCTCCATGTCCAGTACTAAAGGGCCTGTTCCTGCTCCTCCATGTCCACTACTGAAGGGTATGTTCCTGTTCCTCCATGTCCAATAGTGAAGAGCCTGTTCCTGCTCTTCCATGTCTACTACTGAAGTGCCTGTTCCTCCATGTCCAGTACTGAAGTGCCTATTTCTCCATATCCAGTATTGAAGGGCCTGTTCCTGCTCCTCCATGTCCAGTACTAAAGGTCCTGTTTCTCCATGTCCAGTACTAAAGGGCCTGTTCCTGTTCCTCCATGTCCAGTACTAAAGGGCCTGTTCCTGTTCCTCCATGTCCAGTACTGAAGGGCCTGTTACTGCTCCATCATGTCCAGTACTAAAGGGCTTGTTTCTCCTTGTCCAGTACTAAAGGTCCTGTTTCTCCATGTCCAGCACTGAAGGGCCTGTTACTGCTCCTCCATGTCCAGTACTAAAGGGCCTATTCCTCCATGTCCAGTACTGAAGGGCCTGTTTCTCCATATCCAGTATTGAAGGGCCTGTTCCTGCTCCTCCATGTCTAGTACCGAAGGGCCTGTTCCTGTTTCTGCATGTCCAATACTAAATGGCCTGTTCCTGCTCCTCCATGTCTAGTACCGAAAGGCCTGTTCCTGTTTCTGCATGTCCAGTACTAAAGGGCCTGTTCCTGTTTCTCCAGGTACAGCACTGAACGGCCTGTTACTGCTCCCTCATGTCCAGTACTGAAGGGCCTGGTCCTGTTCCTCCATGTCCAGTACTGAAGAGCCTGTTTCTCCATGTCCAGTACTGAAGGGCCTGTTCCTGCTCCCTCATATCCACTACTTAAGGGTCTGTTCCTGCTCCTCCATGTCCAGTACTGAAGGGGCTGTTCCTCCATGTCCAGTACTGAAGGGCCTGTTCCTACATGTCCAGTACTGAAGGGGATGTTCCTGTTCCTCCATGTCCAGTATTGAAGGGCCTGTTTCTCCATGTTCAGTACTGAAGGGCCTGTTCCTGTTCCTCCATGTCCAGTATTGAAGGGCCTGTTTCTCCATGTCCAGTATTGAAGGGCCTGTTCCTGCTCCTCCATGTCCACTACTGAAGGGCCTGTTCCTGCTCCCTCATGTCCAGTACTGAAGGGCCTGTTTCTCCATGTCCAGTACTGAGGGCCTGTTCCTGCTCCCTCATGTCCAGTACTAAAGGGCCTGTTCCTGCTCCCTCATGTCCAGTACTGAAGGGCCTGTTTCTCCATGTCCAGTACTGAAGGGCCTGTTCCTGCTCCCTCATGTCCAGTACTAAAGGGCCTGTTCCTGCTCCCTCCTGTCCAGTACTAAAGGGCCTGTTCCTCCATGTCCAGTACCGAATGGCCTGTTCCTGCTCCTCCATGTCCAATACTGAAGGGCCTGTTCCTGCTCCTCCATCACCAATACTGAAGGGCCTGTTTCTCCTTGTCCAGTACTACAGGTCCTGTTCCTCCATGTCCATTACCGAATGGCCTTTTCCTGCTCCTCCATGTCCAGTACTGAAGGGCCTGTTTCTGCTCCCTCATGTCCAGTACTAAAGGACCTGTTCCTGCTCCTCCATTACCAATACTGAAGGGCTTGTTCCTGCTCCCTCATGTCCAGTACTGAGGGCCTGTTCCTGCTCCCTCATGTCCAGTACTGAAGGGCCTGTTCCTGCTCCTCCATGTCCAGTACTGAGGGCCTGTTCCTGCTCCTCCATGTCCAGTACTGAGGGCCTGTTCCTGCTCCTCCATGTCCAGTACTGAGGGCCTGTTCCTGCTCCTCCATGTCCAGTACTGAGGGCCTGTTCCTGCTCCCTCATGTCCAATACTGAAGGGCCTGTTCCTGCTCCTCCATCACCAATGCTGAAGGGCCTGTTTCTCCTTGTCAAGTACTACAGGTCCTGTTCCTCCATGTCCATTACCGAATGGCCTTTTCCTGCTCCTCCATGTCCAATACTGAAGGGCTTGTTCCTGCTCCCTCATGTCCAGTACTGAGGGCCTGTTCCTGCTCCCTCATGTCCAGTACTGAAGGGCCTGTTCCTGCTCCTCCATGTCCAGTACTGAGGGCCTGTACCTGCTCCTCCATGTCCACTACTGAAGGGCCTGTTCATGCTCCTCCATAACCAATACTGAAGGGCCTGTTTCTCCATGTCCAGTACTGAAGGGCCTGTTCCTGCTCTTCCATGTCTAGTATTGTTGGGCCTGTTTCTCCATGTCCAGTACTGAAGGGCCTTTTCCTGCTCCCTCATGTCCAGTACTAAAGGGCCTGTTCCTGCTCCCTCCTGTCCAGTACTAAAGGGCCTGTTCCTCCATGTCCAGTACCGAATGGCCTGTTCCTGCTCCTCCATGTCCAATACTGAAGGGTCTGTTCCTGCTCCTCCATAACCAATACTGAAGGGCCTGTTTCTCCATGTCCAGTACTGAAGGGCCTGTTCCGGCTCCTTCATAACCAATACTGAAGGGCCTGTTTCTCCTTGTCCAGTACTACAGGTCCTGTTCCTCCATGTCCATTACCAAATGGCCTGTTCCTGCTCCTCCATAACAAATACTAAAGGGCATGTTCCGGCTCTCTCATGTCCAGTACTAAGGGGCCTGTTCCTGCTCCCCCATGTCCAGTACTAAAGGGCCTGTTCCTGCTCCCTCCTATCCAGTACTAAAGGGCCTGTTCCTCCATGTCCAGCACCGAATGGCCTGTTCCTTCTCCTCCATGTCCAATACTGAAGGGCCTTTTTCTCCATGTCCAGTACTGAAGGGCCTGTTTCTCCATGTCAAGTACTGAAGGGCCTGTTTCTCCATGTCCAGTACTGAAGGGCCTGTTCCTGCTCTTCCATGTCTAGTATTGTTGGGCCTGTTTCTCCATGTCCAGTACTGAAGGGCCTGTTCCTGCTCCCTCATGTCCAGTACTAAAGGGCCTGTTTCTCCATGTCCAGTACTGAAGGGCCTGTTCCTGCTCCCTCCTGTCCAGTACTAAAGGGCCTTTTTCTCCATGTCCAGTACTGAAGGGCCTGTTTCTCCATGTCCAGTACTGAAGGGCCTGTTCCTGCTCTTCCATGTCTAGCATTGTTGGGCCTGTTTCTCCATGTCCAGTACTGAAGGGCCTGTTCCTGCTCCCTCATGTCCAGTACTAAAGGGCCTGTTCCTGCTCCCTCATGTCCAGTACCGAATGGCCTGTTCCTGCTCCTCCATGTCCAATACTGAAGGGCCTGTTCCTGCTCCTCCATCACCAATGCTGAAGGGCCTGTTTCTCCTTGTCCAGTACTACAGGTCCTGTTCCTCCATGTCCATTACCGAATGGCCTTTTCCTGCTCCTCCATGTCCAGTATTGAAGGGCCTGTTTCTCCATGTCCAGTACTAAAGGGCCTGTTCCTGCTCCTCCATAACCAATACTGAAGGGCCTGTTTATCCATGTCCAGTACTGAAGGGCCTGTTCCGGCTCCTCCATGTCCAGTACTGAAGGGCCTGTTCCTGCTCTTCCATGTCTAGTATTGTAGGGCCTGTTTCTCCATGTCCAGTACTGAAGGGCTTGTTCCTGTTTCTCCATGTCCAGTACTGAAGGGCCTTTTCCTGCTCCTCCATGTCCAGTATTGAAGGGCCTGTTTCTCCATGTCCAGTACTGAAGGGCCTGTTTCTGCTCCCTCATGTCCAGTACTAAAGGGCCTGTTCCTGCTCCTCCATAACCAATACTGAAGGGCCGGTTTCTCCATGTCCAGTACTGAAGGGCCTGTTCCTGCTCTCTCATGTCCAGTACTAAGGGGCCTGTTCCTGCTCTTCCATGTCTAGTATTGTAGGGCCTGTTTCTCCATGTGCAGTACTGAAGGGCCTGTTCCGGCTCTCTCATTTCCAGTACTAAGGGGCCTGTATCTGCTCCTCCATGTCCACTACTGAAGGGTCTGTTCCTGTTCCTCCATGTCCAATAGTGAAGAGCCTGTTCCTGCTCTTCCATGTCTAGTACTGAAGTGCCTGTTTCTCCATGTCCAGTACTGAAGGGCCTGTTCCTGCTCCCTCATGTCCAGTACTAAAGGGCCTGTTCCTGTTTCTCCAGGTCCAGTACTGAACGGCCTGTTACTGCTCCCTCATGTCCAGTACTGAAGGGCCTTTTCCTGCTCCTCCATAACCAATACTGAAGGGCCTGTTTCTCCATGTGCAGTACTGAAGGGCCTGTTCCGGCTCTCTCATTTCCAGTACTAAGGGGCCTGTTCCTGCTCCCCCATGTCCAGTACTAAAGGGCCTGTATCTGCTCCTCCATGTCCACTACTGAAGGGTCTGTTCCTGTTCCTCCATGTCCAATAGTGAAGAGCCTGTTCCTGTTCCTCCATGTCCAGTACTAAAGGGCCTGTTCCTACATGTCCAGTACTGAAGGGGCTGTTCCTGTTCCTCCATGTCCAGTATTGAAGGGCCTGTTTCTCCATGTCCAGTATTGAAGGGCCTGTTTCTCCATGTTCAGTACTGAAGGGCCTGTTCCTGCTCCTCCATGTCCAGTATTGGGACATTCAGTACTGTCCTTCAGTACTGGACATGGAGGAGCAGGAACAGGCCCTTCAGTACTGGACATGGAGGAGCAGTTCCAGGACTAAAGGGCCTGTTCCTGCTCCTCCATGTCTGTCCATCTTCTTTCTTTTGTTCAATGACTCTTTAGACAACAGTTTGTCTGAGAGGATTCTTCACATTGGTTGGTTAAAGCATCACATTCACACAATCAGGGCTTTCATTATGGATTCATTCACTTCATCCTGGCAGTTTAACACGTTTCTTTCCAGGTGGTGATTCCATAAAAAAATTCTGGCAACATCAGCAATTACAGTAATATGCTGTGTCGACAACTGTTATGGCAGTAATAAGTTGCATTTCCAGGCAATTGTTCAAATCTAAACCTTCAAATCCTAAAAATGTAATAAACTAATCTCACCTGTACGTTATGGGAGTTGGTGGTCCTAGCTGCAGCGAGAGTGTGGGATGAATCCATCGTTGCAGTCGGTCGTTGGGGAAAAAAATCCCAGAACAATTCAAACAAATGCTGAACTATTCTTGGTTCGCAGGGGGTTCACTGTCAGGAGTTGACAACTTCAAGACGCCAAGGATGGAAGAACAATGAACATTTCGAGCGCTGCCTTTTATAGCTGGTCATGTGACCTCAGATCAAAGGACTTTTATAAACTTTGACTCACTTAGGACATCAAAGCCCAGATATGCCTGTGATCTCATATGTGATGTCATAGTCTCTCTTGCCCTCTCTCTCCCTCTCTCTCACTGGTGATGAGCTACATTGAAAGTAATCAGATTACTGAATGTAGTTAAGTATATGAGCTTAAAACTGAAAACTATATTTCTCTACATATATTGTGATCAGAAAAAGAAAAGAATAATTCCCCACATCTTTTGCTACTATGTCCCTCAAAAACAACAAAAAACAACAAAAAACTTTATGATGTATACCAGCTGTGTGTGTGGGTGTGTGTGTGTGTGTGTGTGTGTGTGTGTGTGTGTGTGTGTGTGTGTGTGTGTGTGTGTGTGTGTGTGTGTGTGTGTGTGTGTGTGTGTGTGTGTGTGTGTGTGTGTGTGTGTGTGTGTGTGGGGGTGTGTGTGTGTGTGTGCGTGCGTGCGTGTGTTTGTGTGTGAAGGTCAACATGCGTCATCTGTTAAAGGAGGTGTGGTACATCAGAGATATGCAAGTTTTACTAGGTGAATAACTTTATTTCCCTAATTCCCCAAAAAAACTTTCTGCTGGAATCATAAAATATTTTCAAAATGAAAGTGATGAAACAGCCCGATTGTGGTTTAAGCAAGGCTCCGACCAGTGCAGACACAGCACTCTCTGATAGCAGCTTCCAGGCTGCAGGCTGGTCTGTAGAAGAGAAATCTGTGTTTCCAGCTACTAACACACATCCATCCTTCTCCAGGCAGCTCAGAGAGACCATGACAAGTTGTTCACAAGAGTTATATTGTTTTCTTGATGATGTACGCTGCAATAAAATGCTTTAAAATGTATTTCTGCTTGAAGAGAAATGAAACCCTACATCAGGATCAGTGCTATACCCCACGGAAAAGGAAAGTTGTGAAACTTCACATCTGATGTTATTCTGCAAAATGTCAAGATAAATAAATACACATCCTGACTCGTCTTTCCACCGTGGTCAATGATTTATGACTTCTTGTTTTGATAGAGGACCTGAATGGTATTTTAAGTTTAATCCTGCCAGTATCTCACCAGACACTCCAGTGTGGGTTCCAGCTGCTCCAGCTGTGAAGCACAAAGAGAAACAAACGGCAAAACAGTTTGTAACCTATATCAAGTGAACTACAACACGTGCCCAGGAATCTAGATTCTAAAGGAGGAAAGAAGGTGTAAGAATTTTAGACCACAATTGGTTTGTAATGAAAGTTAACAAAAGCCGGCATTTATTTCACAGATATAAATGCATCTCAAAACAATGTTTACCCCTATATAAATCAGTCCTTTGAATATAAAAAAAGAAAAGTTCAGAGCTCTGAAAAAATAGTTTGCATCTACCCGGGTAGTGTGATTTTTACTATTGTTGAATGTGCACAAGATCTTAGCTATTCAGCTGTTTATGATGAAGGCCAAGTTCCTGAAGGATGGGAGGTGGTAGGGCATCCAGCAAGTCCTTAGTTTCTGGACCAGGTGAATGGAAGTGACACCACGGACTCCAGCCCAAACTTTCAGTGAGTTACAAGTGCTGAAGCAAAACGTGTTACAACCGTACCTGGTCTCCCGTATACATGCGTGATACGTGATACAGTTTAGGATATTTTTACGTTATGGCTGTAAATCCTGATCAAAGCTTGACAGGCTTTTTACAAGTCGCTGTTCAAATATCTAATTCATACATATAATAAGCAGATAAAACTGAACTTTATCGGTCTCCAATACAGTGACGAGACTGATCATTTATTTGTTTTTCTTCATCAAACCAATGCAGGAGCGGTTCAGTCTTTGAAATACAGAGATAAAAGCTTTGTGACTTTATAGAATGTCTGTGGTTGGATGGAGAATTATATTTGATTCAAGTAAATTTAGGCGAAATGGCAAAGACAAAAGCAATAGCATGCCCAGCAGCAAGTGTCTTTCTGTTCAGGGTGACTCATCTATACCTGAAAAAGAACATGACTACCTTTGTATATTTCTCTTCATATTCCACATTGATTTCCTTTTAATTTTGGCCCTCCTGTGATTCCATAAGCACGTGTGAAACAAAACTGTCTGATTATGATTAGTTTTTTTCATTCTTTGCTTTTTTTGTTTAATTCAGAAAAGTTTTCAACGAGTGTCATAAAGTGTTTTATGTGATCTGCTCCACTTGAGTACCTACTGATACATCTAGGAAATAAAACAGGCACACAGAAAGTCATTGACTTGTGTCCAAGTCACGCCCCACTCCTCAGAGGCCTCCTAGGGGCGTGGTTGGGTGGTTTCTCTCTCCTCTCCTTTTGCTTTTCAGGAAGTGGAGCTGCTGAGGGATTCATCACCTAATTCCATTCAGCTGCGACGACCGGGTGGAGCTCGTTTTCCCCTGATCAGCTACACCTCTTAAACGGTGCTGGACTCCACTGGGCGCTCCCAGAACTCGCCAGCCGCAGCTTCCTTGGTTCCCTGACCCACTGTGACCAGACCCAACTCGTGCCCCAGTTGCTCCCGCCTCAGCAAGCAGTCTTGACCTCCTGCCCCTGGAGCCTGCAGCACCTTTCATTCACTCTTGTTAAGAGAATAAACTCTGCCAAATGTACTCTTCTGTCTCCCGCTGGTTTCTCCACACCTGAGCCTCCGAAGTCCCACCGGAACAGTCTACTTGGATTTGGTGCTTTGTATTACAATAAACATGTGTTTTTGATCCAAGAGCTGACCTTTTCACTACATTTCTTGTCTGCATGTACAGTTAGTTGTCAGTGACGTGTGTTGGTGGAAACTGTTTTAGAGAAAACCAAATTAATTTCATTTTCAATTTGAGAAGCTGTTCCATACTGATATAAAGTCACATCTGGAGCTGTGTGAACAGTTTGGATGATCAACAGAACTTGGATCAACACAGGACTCAGTATTTTCACAGAAGATTTAGGTTTTAAGTATTTGATATTTGTATTGGTCTTTAGATTACATGAGTAAACCGCAACCCATAAATGACTTATTTATTTTCTTTTTGAGGGTGAAAATATCCCACCCTGGGTTTCAATTGGAATGTATGCTCCTAAAGAAACTATTCCAGCAGACTTTATCTATAAGTGGACTCCTACAATTATCTGCAGAAGAACTGATTACCCCGTCTTGAGTCAAATCATCAAAATGTATGTATGCATGAAAATATAACCAGTCGTCTTCTGGATAAAGTTGATAAAGTCATTAATTGATTCCAGACACAGATTTCAGAATGACGTTTTAATTATTAAAACAAAAGAAGAAAAATGATTTTTCTTTTGAAGACCTCATGAGGAAGTCTGATCTGGAGCAGAAACGTTTTTGTTCCCTACAGTTAAGATCATTTCTTAAATCTGCTTTGGGATCTGAAATGAGTTTACCCAAGCTGAACAATCCACAAAGACTGCTCCATGAGGGTAACGCACCTCGTCTTCTCTCAATAATGTTTTCTCTCTTGATGGACGATGCTTCAAAAGCAGGTTTTCATAAATCAAGGGAGAAATGGGAGTCCGGCTTGGGCGTGACCCTAGGTACAGAGCTACGGTCTGCATTGTGCCACTTTGAACTCCAGATTCAGGATAACCAATAACCACTTTCTCCATCAAACCTATCTAACGCCACAGACATTGCATAAATACAATCCTGATGCCCAACTTGTGTTTTAGATGTGGTGTAGAAGAGCTCTTTCCTGCACTGCGCTGGTTCAGAACAACACTGAAGACACCATGACAAGACTTCTAGGAGAGCATCTCCCACTAGATCCTCAAACCTGCTTATTAGAAGACACTTCAAATATTGATACACCATGAAGAAGGGCTCAGAAGAAATGTCTCTCACTGGCCTTGTGTGTTGCCAGGAAGTCATAGCCGTCACCTGGAAGTCTTGTCTCAGAAATGAACAGCTGTGTTCCACTTGACAAAATGACATATACACTCAGGAAAGACTAGGATACTTTCATAGAGATCAGCAGCCTTATTTGGCACATATGGTCATATTGTCCACTTGGATGACGGACGGGTTGTAGGTCCTCTGCTGTCAGTGCTTATTGTCTCTGTCGCCCCTCCACCACTTTTATATATTTATATCTTTTATTATTATCATTACTCTTACTTTTGTCCTCTCTTTCTCTCACGTTGTGGGTGGGTGGGTTTGGGGGAGGGGTCTGGAGCTGTTTGTTTGTGTTTTCATGTTTATTTTGTTGAATTGAAAGCCCAAAATAAAATATTCCAAACCAAAATAATCTTGGTCTGTCCCGCGGTCATGGAGGAGCAGGTGTCATCTCATGGGCACTGCAGGAGGGGCAGTCTCTCATGAGACTGATGGACTCTGGTGGGCTGTCAGACAATCAGTCATTGAGGGAAACATCTTCATGTACAGGCTGATGAAGCACCAAACATCAGAGAGAGACACTTACTGGCTGTCAAAGTTTTACATCTGGGCTAGAAGAGGATGATTGAGGATCTCTGGGGCCTTTATTCTTTGACTCGGCTCAACATGGAGCATTTTGGTGGTTCCATCAAGAAAGCACCTTCGGTCCAGCAGTTGAGCCTGGGAGTCTTCAAGAGCTGGTCCTTCAGGAACCTTGGAGGCACAGAGGGAAAGAAAACAGTCATGACCTTGTCCTTTAAACCCAAATAGTAAAGTATCATCATAACGTCATTTTACAACATACACATGTTGTACTTACACATCTTACAAGCTTCAGCAGCACAAAGAGCAACTATGTCATGTTGAAGTCCATCAAACGGACATGAAGTATAAGAAACCAAGAGAACAACAAACACATGAGGCAACATGGCCTCTAATAATAAAACAAGACCAAGTGACGTCAGTTCAGCACCACGGAGAGTGACCACATCACTTTAACTGGTTCAACCAATGGGAGCTCAGCAGGCTGTATGGAGAGTTCTAAAGGTTAGTCAAACAGTTTCAATATGAAGCACTACAGACCTACTCACCACTACGACGAGCCTTGTGCTCCACGAACTCGTCCGCGATGCTCCATGTCCGTTTTCTTTGCTCTCTCAGTCTCTATGGACAACATGACCAGTCCACTCAGTGTCTCCTGTCCCAGTTGTGTCCCAGCTAGTGTATAAAGCAATACACAACCAACTTCTGTCAAATCTTCAAAACCATTTTTTTTTTTTACCAGACAAGGCGGTTACAACTGGAGAGGGGATTTAAAGTTTAAACATGGAAGGTTTCACACTGAAGTCCTTTTGTCTTTCTACATGTGGAGTGAGGTTGTGGAATAGTTTAGGGGTGGAGCTCAGGCAGTGTCCAAACATGAAGCAATTAAAGAAAAACAGCACAAAGTACAGGGAGGAAGAGCTGCAGATATTGATTAGTTATTATCGATCTATATTTCTATTTGCTGGTTTGTTTCTGTTGTGGTTTTGTTTTTTCTTGTAAAGAAAATAGATATACACTTGTTGGTGTATGTGTATATGTGTGTGTGTGTGTGTGTGTGTGTGTGTGTGTGTGTGTGTGTGTGTGTGTGTGTGTGTGTGTGTGTGTGTGTGTGTGTGTGTGTGTGTGTGTGTGTGTGTGTGTGTGTGTGTGTGTGTGTGTGTGTGTGTGTGTGTGTGGTGTGTTCATATGAAAAACAAAGTTGTTGTTAGATGTGACTGAGGAGTGGGACTAAATCTCTGTTTCTTCCTCCTCCTTTTTGGATATGTTGGCTTATTATTTGTTAGTTACCTGCTACGTTTTGTGTCTTGTTTTCTTTGCTCGGTGATGCTTGTTGTTTGTTTGTGTTGGTTAGTCTTTGTTTTGTTATGTACCAACATGTCCGAACTCAACTCAAGACTTCAGCTTTGATGACGAAGGTTTTCTGCTGTTCTTCCCAACAGAGCTCTTCAACTAAGACATTCACTGAACAAACATGTGTAAATGTCCACCCTGGCCCCTGTGCCCACCTCAACTTCTCCTAGATTTCACCGCCCAGGACTCGGCTTCTCATCCCCCCAGTGGACAATGATGGAAAGATGGACTTGAGCAGGAAGATGGGCTGGAGGAGGAGATTTCAGACTGTGTCGGATTTTTTTTCTTTCTTTTTAATTTTCTTGAGTTTCATTGAGTCAGGAGGACTTTAGCACAGGAACCTAGACGCACCTGGATCAGCAGAGAAATCTGAAGCTTGCACTGTGTGGTACCACATCTGACCTGTTTTAAAAAACAAATAAGAGAATTGTGTATATGTGTAATTCCCACTTTTGAATTTTATTTCGCTTTGGGTTGCTTGTGTATGTGAGGAAACACCGACTGGAACTGATACGTCACCTTAAATGTCGTACCTTTGTCTCACCCGGTGGTCCTAAAGAAATCAAAGAAAGTACACATTTTGTGGTAAGCAGAGAACTGGGTTGACATAAAACATTTAATTTGGGCTCCTGAGCTCCGACTGTGTTCTTCGTCTGTAATATACAAAGTTCTTCATTCAACCCAAAGTGAGACTTTATTATCTGAACGGTACATAATATTTACATTTCTGTCATCGGACTAAATTTACCCACTGATCCTCCTTTTCTATTCTTTTCATGCTGCCTTTGAACTGACGACAAACTAGAAAGAGTCACTACATGTTGGGAAGCTGAAAGGAATCACTAGACTTTGTGGCGTCGTGTTACTTGATTCCAGAATGCATGTCTGATTCATTTCATTAATTAAGTTTGTTTGGGAATATTTCACTGAAGAAATAATAACACTGTGATAATCTACTTAAAGAAAGCTCCCTACTTTTGCACTCTACTTGGATCTCCATTAAACAAGATTATTGACAAATCAACAAAGTGCACTCAATCTCAAGCTGTGGAAAACAGCAACATGTTCACATTTTTTCAGTTTTGGGTGGAAAAAATGTCCAGCTTTAACAAAATGCAATGAAACCAGGAGTTCATGATGTTTCAGAATAATTTCAACATAAGCCGAGTGCTACAGCTCGGAGATAATCTTCAAAACTGTTGCATTGTATAGGAAACGTCATTGCAAAACTACCTGCCACAATATCTTCTATCAGTTCTGCTCTGCACCTGATCTTTGGTCTGACTCAGCCTGACCGGGGTTCCTGGTGGAGGCAGAGGTCTGAGTTTGAACTGAAGGCTTCAGGTGTCTTTCAGGAAAGGTGTGTTCACCTCTTCAATGATCATCAAGGTCAATGTGAAAAACAAGGAACATACTGAAATCTCTTTCTCACCAATGTTTCAACAAGGAGCTGACCCTTTCTTTTCTCACTCCTTTGGCCTCAAGTGATTTGTAGGAGATGTAGGCTTGTTTTTACCCTCAGGGTTCAATATTCTGTTTCTAAATGATGGTGAAGCTGATCATGCAGTCACAATCACTCTTTGACTTATCGAGCCAGTTGTATATACCAAGCCTGTGTCATTTCATCCAAAACAGTCCAGTGAGTCACTGAGTTAATGTATTTGTTCTGACCCAGTTTCCAGTGATCGTCTCCGATCCCCCATGATGGACATGCAGTCAAGATCACCTGGAGATACGCTGACATAAACGTAATAGTGATCAAAACTCAGATCCACACCACAAGCAGCATGTATAATATAATATATACAAGATTGGTGTGTGCTTGGTTCTGTATAGAGTGTGTACCTTCACTACTTGTACTAAGCAGGAGTCGTCTTTTCAATTCTTGCTATGTATCTAATCCAAATTGGCAAAAGAAATTGTATTCAGTAATACTGTTCAAGACATACATATTCAAAAATTCATCCTTAATATTTTTTTTTATTGGGGGGTGGGGGGGGTGGTGCTGACAATGTAGTTGTTTCTGGAACTGTAGATAAACCAACCATCACTTGTAACCTGAGCAATTCCTGTTTGTTGGGACAAACAAAGCTCAACAGAAGATTGACCCTCGGAGCAAATGTTGGCCTTTGTCTCCCAACTTGAATCTCCTCCTTCCTGCCACTACTGCCCCTCAGGACAACGATGATGGAGTTGACCATTCTAACACCATGAAGGAGTTCTAGTGCAGGAAAAGGAACCACTGGAAAGAAACAATTAATCAAAGATTTAAAGACTCAGAAGATGCACTTTTGTGAGAGACTTCTCTGTGGCTCCAACTGGCTATATGGCTTAACAGTGGGGTTTGAGCGCCCTCTGGTGGAATGTTCAGGCATCACTTCTCTGACCGTGAGGAGTCAGAGGAGTCTTTGGAAGGTCTATGCAGGCTGATCACAACTGTCGGCCAGGACCTCCAGGACCTCCAGGACCTCTCTGAGAAAGCCAAGGTGAGACAGAAAAAGTAGATTTGTGTATTCAACACAGTTTGCAAAGACATTAATGAGGGTTTCTGTTGGGAATTGAGCCACTGCTTGTTGTTATGAAACAGAGAAACTAAAGTAGAACTACGTCTCACATACTCTGTGTTTTTTGTCCATCAGCCTCAACTGGAGAAAGTTCTTGAGGATATGAAGAACATCACTAATGATAAAAGTTCCTCCTCCAGAATCAGGTTCCTGCTCCAGGATGTCCTCCACCTGGGAAAGGTGAGTGTTTATTTAAATGTTTGCTTTCTGAAATCCTGCAAAGAAATCAAGACAATGATTCATTGTCTTGATTTCTTGAACTTCCTGAAACACAATATTTGTGTACTGCTCACATTTTGATTGTGCATCTACTTGAAGTCTAAGTCGTGTTGAATTCATTGTGAAGCAAAGTGTGATTGGAGTCGATGCAACGTTAAACAAAAAGAAACCCAAACAGTGTTTTTGTGACATTACAGTTAGAAATGTTGACAAAGATTGAAAAGTTGGGAACATTTTCAGTCTTTAGAATACAAATGTATGATTTCAATAGCGACATGTGTGCTTCAATACCTGAAAGCCCCTGAAGTCTGACCAACATGAGCTGAATGTGCTTTGGTATCTAATTGAAACTGCAGAATACGACACATCTCATTGATTCACACTCATCAAAATCATTGTTTTTCTCAGAACAACTGGGTCTCCAGCAGGAGGAGGTGCCCATATGTCGGCTGTGCAGACCTCCCAAGCGGGACAAAACAAAAATATAGAATCTAGTTGTAGTACCGTTCTGATTGTTCGGGGGGGGGGGGGGGGCTGTGTGGTGTGCACCTGAGGGGGAGGTTCTCCCAAACAGAGTGCAGTGGGTGTGTCGGTGACGTAGTGTGGTGTTGGTAGTGGGAGGAGTTATAAGGGGAGGTGTGGTGACGTAGTGTGGTGTTGGTAGTGGGAGGAGTTATAAGGGGAAGTGTGGTGACGTAGTGTGGTGTTGGTAGTGGGAGGAGTTATAAGGGTAAGTGTGGTGACGTAGTGTGGTGTTGGTAGTGGGAGGAGTTATAAGGGTAAGTGTGGTGACGTAGTGTGGTGTTGGTAGTGGGAGGAGTTATAAGGGGAAGTGTGGTGACGTAGTGTGGTGTTGGTAGTGGGAGGAGTTATAAGGGGAGGTGTGGTGACGTAGTGTGGTGTTGGTAGTGGGAGGAGTTATAAGGGGAAGTGTGGTGACGTAGTGTGGTGTTGGTAGTGGGAGGAGTTATAAGGGGAGGTGTGGTGACGTAGTGTGGTGTTGGTAGTGGGAGGAGTTATAAGGGGAAGTGAGGTGACGTAGTGTGGTGTTGGTAGTGGGAGGAGTTATAAGGGGAAGTGTGGTGACGTAGTGTGGTGCTGGTAGTGGGAGGAGTTATAAGGGGAGGTGTGGTGACGTAGTGTGGTGTTGGTAGTGGGAGGAGTTATAAGGGGAAGTGTGGTGACGTAGTGTGGTGCTGGTAGTGGGAGAAGTTATAAGGGGAAGTGTGGTGACGTAGTGTGGTGTTGGTAGTGGGAGGAGTTATAAGGGGAGGTGTGGTGACGTAGTGTGGTGTTGGTAGTGGGAGGAGTTATAAGGGGAGGTGTGGTGACGTAGTGTGGTGTTGGTAGTGGGAGGAGTTATAAGGGGAGGTGTGGTGACGTAGTGTGGTGTTGGTAGTGGGAGGAGTTATAAGGGGAGGTGTGTTGACGTAGTTTGGTGTTGGTAGTGGGAGGAGTTATAAGGGGAGGTGTGTTGACGTAGTGTGGTGTTGGTAGTGGGAGGAGTTATAAGGGGAAGTGCGGTGACGTAGTGAGGTGTTGGTAGTGGGAGGAGTTATAAGGGGAGGTGTGGTGACGTAGTGTGGTGTTGGTAGTGGGAGGAGTTATAAGGGGAGGTGTGGTGACGTAGTGTGGTGTTGGTAGTGGGAGGAGTTATAAGGGGAAGGTGGTGACGTAGTGTGGTGTTGGTAGTGGGAGGAGTTATAAGGGGAAGTGTGGTGACGTAGTGTGGTGTTGGTAGTGGGAGGAGTTATAAGGGGAGGTGCGGTGACGTAGTGTGGTGTTGGTAGTTGGAGGAGTTATAAGGGGAAGTGCGGTGACGTAGTGTGGTGTTGGTAGTTGGAGGAGTTATAAGGGGAAGTGCAGTGACGTAGTGTGGTGTTGGTAGTGGGAGGAGTTATAAGGGGAAGGTGGTGACGTAGTGTGGTGTTGGTAGTGGGAGGAGTTATAAGGGGAAGTGTGGTGACGTAGTGTGGTGTTGGTAGTGGGAGGAGTTATAAGGGGAGGTGTGTTGACGTAGTTTGGTGTTGGTAGTGGGAGGAGTTATAAGGGGAGGTGTGTTGACGTAGTTTGGTGTTGGTAGTGGGAGGAGTTATAAGGGGAAGTGTGGTGACGTAGTGTGGTGTTGGTAGTGGGAGGAGTTATAAGGGGAAGTGCGGTGACGTAGTGAGGTGTTGGTAGTGGGAGGAGTTATAAGGGGAGGTGTGGTGACGTAGTGTGGTGCTGGTAGTGGGAGGAGTTATAAGGGGAAGTGTGGTGACGTAGTGTGGTGTTGGTAGTGGGAGGAGTCATAAGGAGAAGTGCAGTGACGTAGTGTGGTGTTGGTAGTGGGAGGAGTTATAAGGGGAGGTGTGTTGACGTAGTTTGGTGTTCGTAGTGGGAGGAGTTATAAGGGGAGGTGTGTTGACGTAGTTTGGTGTTGGTAGTGGGAGGAGTTATAAGGGGAAGTGTGGTGACGTAGTGTGGTGTTGGTAGTGGTAGGAGTTATAAGGGGAAGTGTGGTGACGTAGTGTGGTGTTGGTAGTGGGAGGAGTTATAAGGGGAAGTGTGGTGACGTAGTGTGGTGTTGGTAGTGGGAGGAGTTATAAGGGGAGGTGTGGTGACGTAGTGTGGTGTTGGTAGTGGGAGGAGTTATAAGGGGAGGTGTGGTGACGTAGTGTGGTGTTGGTAGTGGGAGGAGTTATAAGGGGAGGTGTGTTGACGTAGTTTGGTGTTGGTAGTGGGAGGAGTTATAAGGGGAGGTGTGTTGACGTAGTGTGGTATTGGTAGTGGGAGGAGTTATAAGGGGAAGTGCGGTGACGTAGTGAGGTGTTGGTAGTGGGAGGAGTTATAAGGGGAGGTGTGGTGACGTAGTGTGGTGTTGGTAGTGGGAGGAGTTATAAGGGGAGGTGTGGTGACGTAGTGTGGTGTTGGTAGTGGGAGGAGTTATAAGGGGAAGGTGGTGACGTAGTGTGGTGTTGGTAGTGGGAGGAGTTATAAGGGGAAGTGTGGTGACGTAGTGTGGTGTTGGTAGTGGGAGGAGTTATAAGGGGAGGTGCGGTGACGTAGTGTGGTGTTGGTAGTTGGAGGAGTTATAAGGGGAAGTGCGGTGACGTAGTGTGGTGTTGGTAGTTGGAGGAGTTATAAGGGGAAGTGTGGTGACGTAGTGTGGTGTTGGTAGTGGGAGGAGTTATAAGGGGAGGTGCGGTGACGTAGTGTGGTGTTGGTAGTTGGAGGAGTTATAAGGGGAAGTGCGGTGACGTAGTGTGGTGTTGGTAGTTGGAGGAGTTATAAGGGGAAGTGCAGTGACGTAGTGTGGTGTTGGTAGTGGGAGGAGTTATAAGGGGAAGGTGGTGACGTAGTGTGGTGTTGGTAGTGGGAGGAGTTATAAGGGGAAGTGTGGTGACGTAGTGTGGTGTTGGTAGTGGGAGGAGTTATAAGGGGAGGTGTGTTGACGTAGTTTGGTGTTGGTAGTGGGAGGAGTTATAAGGGGAGGTGTGTTGACGTAGTTTGGTGTTGGTAGTGGGAGGAGTTATAAGGGGAGGTGTGTTGACGTAGTTTGGTGTTGGTAGTGGGAGGAGTTATAAGGGGAGGTGTGGTGACGTAGTGTGGTGTTGGTAGTGGGAGGAGTTATAAGGGGAGGTGTGTTGACGTAGTTTGGTGTTCGTAGTGGGAGGAGTTATAAGGGGAGGTGTGTTGACGTAGTTTGGTGTTGGTAGTGGGAGGAGTTATAAGGGGAAGTGTGGTGACGTAGTGTGGTGTTGGTAGTGGAAGGAGTTATAAGGGGAAGTGTGGTGACGTAGTGTGGTGTTGGTAGTGGGAGGAGTTATAAGGGGAAGTGTGGTGACGTAGTGTGGTGTTGGTAGTGGGAGGAGTTATAAGGGGAGGTGTGGTGACGTAGTGTGGTGTTGGTAGTGGGAGGAGTTATAAGGGGAGGTGTGGTGACGTAGTGTGGTGTTGGTAGTGGGAGGAGTTATAAGGGGAGGTGTGTTGACGTAGTTTGGTGTTGGTAGTGGGAGGAGTTATAAGGGGAGGTGTGTTGACGTAGTGTGGTATTGGTAGTGGGAGGAGTTATAAGGGGAAGTGCGGTGACGTAGTGAGGTGTTGGTAGTGGGAGGAGTTATAAGGGGAGGTGTGGTGACGTAGTGTGGTGTTGGTAGTGGGAGGAGTTATAAGGGGAGGTGTGGTGACGTAGTGTGGTGTTGGTAGTGGGAGGAGTTATAAGGGGAAGGTGGTGACGTAGTGTGGTGTTGGTAGTGGGAGGAGTTATAAGGGGAAGTGTGGTGACGTAGTGTGGTGTTGGTAGTGGGAGGAGTTATAAGGGGAGGTGCGGTGACGTAGTGTGGTGTTGGTAGTTGGAGGAGTTATAAGGGGAAGTGCGGTGACGTAGTGTGGTGTTGGTAGTTGGAGGAGTTATAAGGGGAAGTGCAGTGACGTAGTGTGGTGTTGGTAGTGGGAGGAGTTATAAGGGGAAGGTGGTGACGTAGTGTGGTGTTGGTAGTGGGAGGAGTTATAAGGGGAAGTGTGGTGACGTAGTGTGGTGTTGGTAGTGGGAGGAGTTATAAGGGGAGGTGTGTTGACGTAGTTTGGTGTTGGTAGTGGGAGGAGTTATAAGGGGAGGTGTGTTGACGTAGTTTGGTGTTGGTAGTGGGAGGAGTTATAAGGGGAAGTGTGGTGACGTAGTGTGGTGTTGGTAGTGGGAGGAGTTATAAGGGGAAGTGCGGTGACGTAGTGAGGTGTTGGTAGTGGGAGGAGTTATAAGGGGAGGTGTGGTGACGTAGTGTGGTGCTGGTAGTGGGAGGAGTTATAAGGGGAAGTGTGGTGACGTAGTGTGGTGTTGGTAGTGGGAGGAGTCATAAGGAGAAGTGCAGTGACGTAGTGTGGTGTTGGTAGTGGGAGGAGTTATAAGGGGAGGTGTGTTGACGTAGTTTGGTGTTCGTAGTGGGAGGAGTTATAAGGGGAGGTGTGTTGACGTAGTTTGGTGTTGGTAGTGGGAGGAGTTATAAGGGGAAGTGTGGTGACGTAGTGTGGTGTTGGTAGTGGAAGGAGTTATAAGGGGAAGTGTGGTGACGTAGTGTGGTGTTGGTAGTGGAAGGAGTTATAAGGGGAAGTGTGGTGACGTAGTGTGGTGTTGGTAGTGGGAGGAGTTATAAGGGGAAGTGTGGTGACGTAGTGTGGTGTTGGTAGTGGGAGGAGTTATAAGGGGAGGTGCGGTGACGTAGTGTGGTGTTGGTAGTTGGAGGAGTTATAAGGGGAAGTGCGGTGACGTAGTGTGGTGTTGGTAGTGGGAGGAGTTATAAGGGGAAGTGTGGTGACGTAGTGTGGTGTTGGTAGTGGGAGGAGTTATAAGGGGAGGTGTGTTGACGTAGTTTGGTGTTGGTAGTGGGAGGAGTTATAAGGGGAGGTGTGTTGACGTAGTTTGGTGTTGGTAGTGGGAGGAGTTATAAGGGGAAGTGTGGTGACGTAGTGTGGTGTTGGTAGTGGGAGGAGTTATAAGGGGAAGTGCGGTGACGTAGTGAGGTGTTGGTAGTGGGAGGAGTTATAAGGGGAGGTGTGGTGACGTAGTGTGGTGCTGGTAGTGGGAGGAGTTATAAGGGGAAGTGTGGTGACGTAGTGTGGTGTTGGTAGTGGGAGGAGTCATAAGGAGAAGTGCAGTGACGTAGTGTGGTGTTGGTAGTGGGAGGAGTTATAAGGGGAGGTGTGTTGACGTAGTTTGGTGTTCGTAGTGGGAGGAGTTATAAGGGGAGGTGTGTTGACGTAGTTTGGTGTTGGTAGTGGGAGGAGTTATAAGGGGAAGTGTGGTGACGTAGTGTGGTGTTGGTAGTGGAAGGAGTTATAAGGGGAAGTGTGGTGACGTAGTGTGGTGTTGGTAGTGGAAGGAGTTATAAGGGGAAGTGTGGTGACGTAGTGTGGTGTTGGTAGTGGGAGGAGTTATAAGGGGAAGTGTGGTGACGTAGTGTGGTGTTGGTAGTGGGAGGAGTTATAAGGGGAGGTGCGGTGACGTAGTGTGGTGTTGGTAGTTGGAGGAGTTATAAGGGGAAGTGCGGTGACGTAGTGTGGTGTTGGTAGTTGGAGGAGTTATAAGGGGAAGTGTGGTGACGTAGTGTGGTGTTGGTAGTTGGAGGAGTTATAAGGGGAAGTGCGGTGACGTAGTGTGGTGTTGGTAGTTGGAGGAGTTATAAGGGGAAGTGCACACACGTTTGCAACTTACTGGAACAATAGAGGCATGGTGACCTCTACAGGCAAACCAGTAACACATGCGCAACTTCTGAGAGAACTTCTACACGCTATCATGTTGCCATCTAAACTAGCTATATGTAAATGCGCAGCCCACACAAGTGGGACAGACCCGATAACAAAAGGCAACGCCTTCGCAGACCAAATTGCAAAAGAAGCAGCAGCAGGCCAGCATTTACTGACGACACTTGAAAATCCTGATCACATAGATAAGGACACCCTCAGATTAATGCAAAACCAGAGTCCCAAAACAGAACACAAATTATGGGTAAAAAACGGAGCAAAACTTAAAAATGACATCTACTTCTGACCACAAAACAAACCTATCCTACCACACAATTTATACAAATGGGCAGCTATATTGAGCCATGGAGCTACTCATGTCTCAACAGGAGGGATGGTGGGACAGATACACAAAATATACACAACCTATGGCTTTAATTCTTACTCAAAAAATTTTTGTAGGGCATGTCTAACATGCGCTAAACATAATCCACAAGGGAACATAAGACCAAAAAGAGGGAAGTTTCCAGAACCAAAATATCCATTTCAAGTAATACACATGGATTACATAGAGTTAAATCAAAGTGAAGGATATAAATATTGTTTAGTGATAATAGATGCATTTTCTAAATGGATAGAACTATTTCCAACTAAACACCCAGATGCTCTAACAGTAGCCAAAGCATTATGCAAAGACATAATACCGAGATACGGAATACCAGAAATAATTAGAAGTGATAATGGGACGCACTTTGTAAATAATATTATCCAACACATAGGAACACTGTTCCACATTGATTTAAAACACCATTGTGCTTATCATCCACAAAGTGCAGGACTAGTAGAACGAATGAATGGAACAATAAAAAATAGGCTAAAGAAATGTATGGAAGAAACAAATAGACCATGGACCAAATGTTTAGACCTAGTAAAAATGTACATAAATATAACAAGTACAAACGGTTTAACGCCATACGAAACCTTATTCGGAAGACCTTATAGGTTACCGCAATTTAAAAATTACTGGGAAATAGACGATGAAGCAAACCTAGCCGATTACATGAGAAAGATCTTAGAAAAACAAGCTGAGAAAATAACTAACACAGACGATGACCCTGTCTCCCCACAGGAATGCACAGTGCAGCCAGGAGATTGGGTCCTAATCCGCAGCATTAAAAGAAAACATTGGCACTCACCGAAGTGGGAAGGGCCGTATCAGGTACTTCTCACCACACCAACGGCATTTAAAATAGCAGAAAGGCAAACTTGGATACATTTATCACATTGTAAAAAAGTCATCACTGCTGAGTCTCCGAACCCACCTAGCGAGCAAAAGACTGATAATAGGGTGGATTCAGACGTTTAGAGCCTGGGTAGACCTGAAAGTCAGCAGAAGAACTATTACAAGCCGTGAAAGTGTTAGCGGAAGCCGAACTGAGCAGTAATGACAAAGTCAAACGGTTGTGTGGTCCTCTGGACCCTAACCGTCATAACAATCGCAATAACGCTTTTTGCCTTAGTGTGGTTCCTGTGGGAACCGCCTCAACACAGCGAAAGAAACCAAACCAGACCAAAACGACATGCCGCGGTTAGAAACACAAAAGATGGGTGCGAGGGAAACATCAGCTGGGGATCACACCTTCACATACCACAAGTGTATTTGCCGACAGACAGAAAAACCACCATAATCTTACAGCCACAAAACCTAGAGTGGAATGGACAGAAAGGGGGTTATGGGGTGCGATGGTATTTGACTAATGACATAAAAGATACCACTTGGGGAACTTTAGTGGCAGAAGATGTGGGAACAGACTGGTCGGGGTACACAGCTACCAAATATGCAAAATATCACCGATCAATCATCACGATTCAGGCTCCGACCGCATCCAGCACAGCAGTAATTATAACAGTTGACTTAACCAAGAACAGAACAATCGCCCCTCCCTCATATGCAAACATAGCGACATGTTGGGGTTTTTATTTATGGGAACACAAAATAGGGAAAGATGTGCCTTTCCAGCTTCATTTATGTGATTACAACTGCCCCACACAAACTAAAAAACAGAACACGGCTTGGATGACTTCGGCAGCAAAACATGCAGGGATAGTGGCGATTGATCAGGATACAGGGGCTGATGATTACTTTAAAATTACCACGGGAATCTCGGGGGATAAAAATAACTGGTTGTTGATGGTAGAACAAGCAGCTAAAATTCCACAAAATCCAGACAAAGGATCATGCTTAGTTTGTATGGTAGCTAGACCCTTACTCAAAATAGTTCCAGCTCCAGTAAACTCCACCTGTGTAATCAACCTGATGCAAGAAACCAACCCTGACGCAGCCTGTAGACACCTAGACACAACTTTTCCACTCACAACTATGACAAAGCTCAAACCACTTTTTCATAGTACAGTAGCACATCAGAAATTCACCTGCATAAAAATCACGAGCACCAATCCTAAACATTTCCTTGGGAGCCTAAACAGCTCCTGGTGTCTTGAAACAGTTCAAGCTCCAGCCAGATTCACACCATTAGCACGAGCAGATGTGTGGTGGTGGTGTGGCCCAAACAGAATTTATGATGGCCTTCCAAAGCGAGCTCAAGGATTGTGTGCGTTGGTAACTTTAATCATTCCAGTAGAAGTGCATCCTCTGGATGTGACTCTTATCTCAGAAAGAATGTTGCAGACTGATGTTTACAGGACGGTGATAGCGAAACGACAGAAAAGGAGCTGGAAAGGAGGAGAAGCTGATCCAACATACATCGATGCCATCGGTGTACCACGTGGTGTTCCTGATGAGTATAAACTAGTAGATCAAGTTGCAGCAGGCTTCGAAAATATACCAGTCATTTCCATGATTTTTCCTATCACTCCTAATAAAAATGTTGACAGAATAAACTATGTGCATTACAATGTTCAGCGTTTGGGAAATTGGACAGAAGTGGGTTTTTCAGCAGTTCATGAGCAGCTTTCAGCAACTTCGACGATGGCTTTCCAGACACGTATAGCGGTTGATATGTTGTTAGCGGAGAAGGGGGGTGTGTGTTCGATGTTTGGTGACAAATGTTGTACCTTTATTCCGAACAACACAGCAGCAGATGGAACGCTCACACGCGCCTTGGAGGGTCTTCGTACTTTGAATAAAAAGATGAAAGATCACTCTGGCGTTGACACATCTATGTGGGATGGTTGGGCTGACATGTTTGGGAGATACAAGGCTCTAGTAATGTCTGTCTTGGTCTCCTCGGCAGTCTTCGTCGCCATCCTCACCTTGTGTGGCTGTTGCTGTATTCCATGTATCCGCGCCCTTCTCACCCGCCTAATCAATACTGCTATCTCTCCCATGAAACAGGACCTGGCGCAGGCTTATCCGTTGTTGGGAAATGCTGATCATGACTCTGAAATTAGCGAGGATGATGATTTTCCATCCTTGCCCGACCTTTTTCCAGACCCTGAAGATTACGAGTAACAGTAAAACATTACGAACCCGAGTGTAAATATTTGTGTTCTTGCGAAAATGATCTTGCAGCTGAAAATCAATTTTGAAGTGGCTGGTTACAAGTGATGTGAGAATGTAGGCACAGATATGACAAAACAGGGGGAATATGTTGGAGTAATTTTATATATAGTTGCCATATTCATGCCTAATTGTATTCATGTTCAAATTCTATCTTATTCCTGTGTACTCTCTCCTAGCAGTGCCTCTGAGGCGCTGTGCATTTAATCATATGTTCTGAGCAGGTCAACCCGACCGAGGCTGATAAGCAGGATGAGCCGCGTCCTCCACACAGCTGCCTTCTCAGCCTCCCTGCGCGGGATGTTCTTTGATTGTATTCATTGTTGATAAACTGTTAAAACTCACAGAATGTTCATTACTATCATGTGTATCCTGTAAACCCTCCCCTTTGTTTAATGAAATAAAACCGCAGGAGAAATGGTCTGAAGCTCAGAGTGGGTAGGAGGTGTAATCTGAACACGCTCCTAGGCCATTCTCCTCGCGAGTAACCAAAGCTCATTCGTGTTGTCTTCTTCTTTCTTGCAGATTTAATAAATGTCTGTAGCCTAAACCTGACAGAGGAGTTATAAGGGGAAGTGTGGTGACGTAGTGTGGTGTTGGTAGTGGGAGGAGTTATAAGGGGAGGTGCGGTGACGTAGTGTGGTGTTGGTAGTTGGAGGAGTTATAAGGGGAAGTGCGGTGACGTAGTGTGGTGTTGGTAGTGGGAGGAGTTATAAGGGGAGGTGTGGTGACGTAGTGTGGTGTTGGTAGTTGGAGGAGTTATAAGGGGAAGTGCGGTGACGTAGTGTGGTGTTGGTAGTTGGAGGAGTTATAAGGGGAAGTGCAGTGACGTAGTGTGGTGTTGGTAGTGGGAGGAGTTATAAGGGGAAGGTGGTGACGTAGTGTGGTGTTGGTAGTGGGAGGAGTTATAAGGGGAAGTGTGGTGACGTAGTGTGGTGTTGGTAGTGGGAGGAGTTATAAGGGGAGGTGTGTTGACGTAGTTTGGTGTTGGTAGTGGGAGGAGTTATAAGGGGAGGTGTGTTGACGTAGTTTGGTGTTGGTAGTGGGAGGAGTTATAAGGGGAAGTGTGGTGACGTAGTGAGGTGTTGGTAGTGGGAGGAGTTATAAGGGGAGGTGTGGTGACGTAGTGTGGTGCTGGTAGTGGGAGGAGTTATAAGGGGAAGTGTGGTGACGTAGTGTGGTGTTGGTAGTGGGAGGAGTCATAAGGAGAAGTGTGATGACGTAGTGTGGTGTTGGTAGTGGGAGGAGTTATAAGGGGAAATGTGGTGACGTAGTGTGGTGTTGGTAGTGGGAGGAGTTATAAGGGGAGGTGCGGTGACGTAGTGTGGTGTTGGTAGTTGGAGGAGTTATAAGGGGAAGTGCGGTGACGTAGTGTGGTGTTGGTAGTGGGAGGAGTTATAAGGGGAGGTGTGGTGACGTAGTGTGGTGTTGGTAGTGGGAGGAGTTATAAGGGGAAGTGTGGTGACGTAGTGTGGTGTTGGTAGTGGGAGGAGTTATAAGGGGAAGTGCAGTGACGTAGTGTGGTGTTGGTAGTGGGAGGAGTTATAAGGGGAGGTGTGTTGACGTAGTTTGGTGTTCGTAGTGGGAGGAGTTATAAGGGGAGGTGTGTTGACGTAGTTTGGTGTTGGTAGTGGGAGGAGTTATAAGGGGAAGTGTGGTGACGTAGTGTGGTGTTGGTAGTGGAAGGAGTTATAAGGGGAAGTGTGGTGACGTAGTGTGGTGTTGGTAGTGGGAGGAGTTATAAGGGGAAGTGCAGTGACGTAGTGTGGTGTTGGTAGTGGGAGGAGTTATAAGGGGAGGTGTGTTGACGTAGTTTGGTGTTCGTAGTGGGAGGAGTTATAAGGGGAGGTGTGTTGACGTAGTTTGGTGTTGGTAGTGGGAGGAGTTATAAGGGGAAGTGTGGTGACGTAGTGTGGTGTTGGTAGTGGAAGGAGTTATAAGGGGAAGTGTGGTGACGTAGTGTGGTGTTGGTAGTGGAAGGAGTTATAAGGGGAAGTGTGGTGACGTAGTGTGGTGTTGGTAGTGGGAGGAGTTATAAGGGGAAGTGTGGTGACGTAGTGTGGTGTTGGTAGTGGGAGGAGTTATAAGGGGAGGTGCGGTGACGTAGTGTGGTGTTGGTAGTTGGAGGAGTTATAAGGGGAAGTGCGGTGACGTAGTGTGGTGTTGGTAGTGGGAGGAGTTATAAGGGGAGGTGTGGTGACGTAGTGTGGTGTTGGTAGTAGTGGGAGGAGTTATAAGGGGAAGTGTGGTGACGTAGTGTGGTGTTGGTAGTGGGAGGAGTTATAAGGGGAAGTGCGGTGACGTAGTGAGGTGTTGGTAGTGGGAGGAGTTATAAGGGGAGGTGTGGTGACGTACTGTGGTGTTGGTAGTGGGAGGAGTTATAAGGGGAAGTGTGGTGACGTAGTGTGGTGCTGGTAGTGGGAGGAGTTATAAGGGGAGGTGTGGTGACGTAGTGTGGTGTTGGTAGTGGGAGGAGTTATAAGGGGAAGTGTGGTGACGTAGTGTGGTGCTGGTAGTGGGAGGAGTTATAAGGGGAAGTGTGGTGACGTAGTGTGGTGTTGGTAGTGGGAGGAGTTATAAGGGGAAGTGTGGTGACGTAGTGTGGTGTTGGTAGTGGGAGGAGTTATAAGGGGAGGTGTGGTGACGTAGTGTGGTGTTGGTAGTGGGAGGAGTTATAAGGGGAAGTGTGGTGACGTAGTGTGGTGCTGGTAGTGGGAGGAGTTATAAGGGGAAGTGTGGTGACGTAGTGTGGTGTTGGTAGTGGGAGGAGTTATAAGGGGAAGTGTGGTGACGTAGTGTGGTGTTGGTAGTGGGAGGAGTTATAAGGGGAGGTGTGGTGACGTAGTGTGGTGTTGGTAGTGGGAGGAGTTATAAGGGGAAGTGTGGTGACGTAGTGTGGTGCTGGTAGTGGGAGGAGTTATAAGGGGAAGTGTGGTGACGTAGTGTGGTGTTGGTAGTGGGAGGAGTTATAAGGGGAAGTGTGGTGACATACTGTGGTGTTGGTAGTGGGAGGAGTTATAAGGGGAGGTGTGGTGACGTAGTGTGGTGTTGGTAGTGGGAGGAGTTATAAGGGGAGGTGTGGTGACGTAGTGTGGTGTTGGTAGTGGGAGGAGTTATAAGGGGAAGTGCGGTGACGTAGTGTGGTGTTGGTAGTGGGAGGAGTTATAAGGGGAGGTGCGGTGACGTAGTGTGGTGTTGGTAGTTGGAGGAGTTATAAGGGGAAGTGCGGTGACGTAGTGTGGTGTTGGTAGTTGGAGGAGTTATAAGGGGAAGTGCAGTGACGTAGTGTGGTGTTGGTAGTGGGAGGAGTTATAAGGGGAAGGTGGTGACGTAGTGTGGTGTTGGTAGTGGGAGGAGTTATAAGGGGAAGTGTGGTGACGTAGTGTGGTGTTGGTAGTGGGAGGAGTTATAAGGGGAGGTGTGTTGACGTAGTTTGGTGTTGGTAGTGGGAGGAGTTATAAGGGGAGGTGTGTTGACGTAGTTTGGTGTTGGTAGTGGGAGGAGTTATAAGGGGAAGTGTGGTGACGTAGTGTGGTGTTGGTAGTGGGAGGAGTTATAAGGGGAAGTGCGGTGACGTAGTGAGAGGTGCTGGTAGTGAGATGTGCTGGTAGTGGGAGGAGTTATAAGGGGAAGTGTGGTGACGTAGTGTGGTGTTGGTAGTGGGAGGAGTTATAAGGGGAAGTGTGGTGACGTAGTGTGGTGTTGGTAGTGGGAGGAGTTATAAGGGGAGGTGTGGTGACGTAGTGTGGTGTTGGTAGTGGGAGGAGTTATAAGGGGAAGTGTGGTGACATACTGTGGTGTTGGTAGTGGGAGGAGTTATAAGGGGAGGTGTGGTGACGTAGTGTGGTGTTGGTAGTGGGAGGAGTTATAAGGGGAGGTGTGGTGACGTAGTGTGGTGTTGGTAGTGGGAGGAGTTATAAGGGGAGGTGTGGTGACGTAGTGTGGTGTTGGTAGTGGGAGGAGTTATAAGGGGAGGTGTGGTGACGTAGTTTGGTGGTAGTAGTGGGAGGAGTTATAAGGGGAAGTGCGGTGACGTAGTGAGGTGTTGGTAGTGGGAGGAGTTATAAGGGAAGGTGTGGTGACGTAGTGTGGTGTTGGTAGTGGGAGGAGTTATAAGGGGAAGGTGGTGACGTAGTGTGGTGTTGGTAGTGGGAGGAGTTATAAGGGGAAGTGTGGTGACGTAGTGTGGTGCTGGTAGTTCCAAAAATCCAGCGGCCTCCGCTCAACACGTGACATTTGGTGACACCGATCACAGTGACTGAAACACATTGAAAGCAACGTTTTCCAACCACTGTGTCGCTGGACACCGAGACGCGCTCAGGTGTGCCGTGTGAACTCTCCAATTTCGGTAGTGGGTGTGAGGACCCCGTTCCTCAGCCCGTCGGAGGACGTAGACGCCTCCGGTAGGAATGTCAAGGACATCGTTGGGATGGCGACGATGACAAATCACGCACTCCCAGTCGTCGCTCTCGGGCACCGCAGGACGAGGATGATGTCTCAAGCAAAGGACACTGTGGATGACAGAGAGGGCTGTGGACCCCACTGGACCGCGTGGGACACTATATTGAAAAAGACTTGATAAATGGTTGCCGATTGCTCCAACAGCATGACAATGACAACTCTGACTTTTGTTTTCATTGTCATTTTATTTTTGCACTGAGCAAAAATGAGACGTTATTTATTTGGGGGATTTTGTGCGGAGAAAAAGCACACAATCACTGCTTATGTTTTGGTTTTTGCACTTAGAGAAATGGACATGACACATCACAGATCATCGCATATTTTTTAAAACTTGACAAAAACTAGATAAAGACTAGATAACGGTTACCACGATACAACGCTACCTTCTGTAAATGAATTTTTCATTCCAAAAATCCAGCGGCCTCCGCTCAACACGTGACATTTGGTGACACCAATCACAGTTTTTATTTATTTATTTTTTATTGATTGAGTGATTTGTTTGACAGGGACAATGAAAGTCATCTTTCATAGTTACAACATGAAAGATGCAGCTCATGCGACACATACAGAGTGTGTAGCAGAGAATGCTCCTTTTCAACTCCTGTCCCTGGTTGAGCTTTTCCCTGTAGTACATACAAATGATACAGAATGAATGAAATACACAACCCTAAAATACATGTTTACAACAGTGGTCTCCACGCACACACGCACACACACTATACATTATTTACAGACTCAGAGGTGCGTACATCTTTGGTTTGTTTTAAGCCACAACTTTAGCTTTGATGTGAACTCCTTAAACTCTGGTCTATTTTTGAGGTCAGTGGGCAGTGGGTTCCACAGTTTGGCCGTCTTTATGGAGAAAGCAGACCGAATAAACCTGGTCCTCCTGTGGGGGGTCGCACAGTTCTTGTGGGAGGTGCTCCTGGTGACTCTATTGCTGTTTTGTCTAGGTTATGGATGCATTTGAATGTTAGCTTTACAGAGTATAGTTTAATGAAGTTTTCCAAATTTAGTCAATGATAGTTGTCGAGTATATTGCAGTGGTGATAACGGGTGTTTTTTTTTTTGTCCATAATCTGTATTGCTTGATTTGGAATGTAGTGTCTTATTAGTTTGAAGCAGTTGAGATTACGATGAATAGTTTTGGATATTTTTCACATAGAGTGAATTCGAACACATTAAAACACATTCAAAGCAACGTTTTGCAACCACTGTGCCGCTGGACACCGAGACGCGAATTTGTATTGCTTGATTGTACAATGAACCAATGCACTTAGTGGCTGAGGGAGGTGCCTGGGTGCTGTCATTCAGCATGACATGTGGCAGAAGATCATCCATTGCATGTACAGCAAGGCCGCTTGATTTGGAATGTAGTGTCTTATTAGTTTGAAGCAGTTGAGATTACCATGAATAGTTTTGGATATTTTTCGCATAGAGTGAATTAAAACACATTAAAACACATTAAAAGCAACGTTTTTCAACCACTGTTCCGCTGGACACCGAGACGCGCTCAGGTGGGCCGCGTGAACTCTCCAATTTCGGCAGTTGGGTGTGAGGACGCCGTCCCTCGGCCTGTCGGAGGACGTAGACGCCTCCGGTAGGAATGTCAAGGACATCCGTCGGATGGCGACGATGACAAATCACGCACTCCCAGTCGTCGCTCTCGGGCACCGCAGGACGAGGATGATTTGGACGCAGTCAACACGTCAAACTCCTGAAATGTGTCGGAGTTTGTGTGATGTCTGTGTGATGACGTGCTCGGCGCGGGTGCCGCAAACCGTCCGGATGAGTGGCGAGCGGCGGGAGCTTACGCTTCGGCTTCTATGGTGACTTGAACGAGCCCATCCGTGACATTGCAACGGGACCGCACTCGTGATGTGTGTCACGTGCGCATGCGCGCGCATGCGCGCCCAACCACGACCACAGTATAAGTGCTCTCCAGCAGACGCGTGTCTGACTCACGGTTGCCCACAGGTATCCGACACGCAGAACAAAACAACACGAAACAATGACTACCTGAAGCGAGGAACAAAGACACAACATCAGCACAGATCAGCGACCAAACGAGCCCCACAGTGGCACTTCCTCACAACCACTAACCTGAACTCCCGTCATGCCCTGCGGCGGCGACCGCGTCCGTGATCCGCCGCAATACTTTTCGCCACTAGATGGCAGCACAGCGCGTAGAGGGTGCATAGGATAAAAGCCCTTTTTTTCCCCACACCTGAAAAACGCAAATTTTTAGCTCAGTCGGTTAGCGCGTGGTGCTCGTAAGTTGATGGTCACGGGTTCGATACCCGTCATTGGCCACACGTTTTTTTTTTTTTTTTTTAACTTAACTAACCCTAACCCTAACTTCACTAAGACGAGATAAAGACTAGATAACGGTTACCACGATACAACGCTACCTTCTGTAAATGAATTTTTCATTCCAAAAATCCAGCGGCCTCCGCTCAACACGTGACATTTGGTGACACCGATCACAGTGACTGAAACACATTGAAAGCAACGTTTTCCAACCACTGTGTCGCTGGACACCGAGACGCGCTCAGGTGTGCCGTGTGAACTCTCCAATTTCGGTAGTGGGTGTGAGGACCCCGTTCCTCAGCCCGTCGGAGGACGTAGACGCCTCCGGTAGGAATGTCAAGGACATCGTTGGGATGGCGACGATGACAAATCACGCACTCCCAGTCGTCGCTCTCGGGCACCGCAGGACGAGGATGATGTCTCAAGCAAAGGACACTGTGGATGACAGAGAGGGCTGTGGACCCCACTGGACCGCGTGGGACACTATATTGAAAAAGACTTGATAAATGGTTGCCGATTGCTCCAACAGCATGACAATGACAACTCTGACTTTTGTTTTCATTGTCATTTTATTTTTGCACTGAGCAAAAATGAGACGTTATTTATTTGGGGGATTTTGTGCGGAGAAAAAGCACACAATCACTGCTTATGTTTTGGTTTTTGCACTTAGAGAAATGGACATGACACATCACAGATCATCGCATATTTTTTAAAACTTGACAAAAACTAGATAAAGACTAGATAACGGTTACCACGATACAACGCTACCTTCTGTAAATGAATTTTTCATTCCAAAAATCCAGCGGCCTCCGCTCAACACGTGACATTTGGTGACACCAATCACAGTTTTTATTTATTTATTTTTTATTGATTGAGTGATTTGTTTGACAGGGACAATGAAAGTCATCTTTCATAGTTACAACATGAAAGATGCAGCTCATGCGACACATACAGAGTGTGTAGCAGAGAATGCTCCTTTTCAACTCCTGTCCCTGGTTGAGCTTTTCCCTGTAGTACATACAAATGATACAGAATGAATGAAATACACAACCCTAAAATACATGTTTACAACAGTGGTCTCCACGCACACACGCACACACACTATACATTATTTACAGACTCAGAGGTGCGTACATCTTTGGTTTGTTTTAAGCCACAACTTTAGCTTTGATGTGAACTCCTTAAACTCTGGTCTATTTTTGAGGTCAGTGGGCAGTGGGTTCCACAGTTTGGCCGTCTTTATGGAGAAAGCAGACCGAATAAACCTGGTCCTCCTGTGGGGGGGTCGCACAGTTCTTGTGGGAGGTGCTCCTGGTGACTCTATTGCTGTTTTGTCTAGGTTATGGATGCATTTGAATGTTAGCTTTACAGAGTATAGTTTAATGAAGTTTTCCAAATTTAGTCAATGATAGTTGTCGAGTATATTGCAGTGGTGATAACGGGTGTTTTTTTTTTTTGTCCATAATCTGTATTGCTTGATTTGGAATGTAGTGTCTTATTAGTTTGAAGCAGTTGAGATTACGATGAATAGTTTTGGATATTTTTCACATAGAGTGAATTCGAACACATTAAAACACATTAAAAGCAACGTTTTGCAACCACTGTGCCGCTGGACACCGAGACGCGAATTTGTATTGCTTGATTGTACAATGAACCAATGCACTTAGTGGCTGAGGGAGGTGCCTGGGTGCTGTCATTCAGCATGACATGTGGCAGAAGATCATCCATTGCATGTACAGCAAGGCCGCTTGATTTGGAATGTAGTGTCTTATTAGTTTGAAGCAGTTGAGATTACCATGAATAGTTTTGGATATTTTTCGCATAGAGTGAATTAAAACACATTAAAACACATTAAAAGCAACGTTTTTCAACCACTGTTCCGCTGGACACCGAGACGCGCTCAGGTGGGCCGCGTGAACTCTCCAATTTCGGCAGTTGGGTGTGAGGACGCCGTCCCTCGGCCTGTCGGAGGACGTAGACGCCTCCGGTAGGAATGTCAAGGACATCCGTCGGATGGCGACGATGACAAATCACGCACTCCCAGTCGTCGCTCTCGGGCACCGCAGGACGAGGATGATTTGGACGCAGTCAACACGTCAAACTCCTGAAATGTGTCGGAGTTTGTGTGATGTCTGTGTGATGACGTGCTCGGCGCGGGTGCCGCAAACCGTCCGGATGAGTGGCGAGCGGCGGGAGCTTACGCTTCGGCTTCTATGGTGACTTGAACGAGCCCATCCGTGACATTGCAACGGGACCGCACTCGTGATGTGTGTCACGTGCGCATGCGCGCGCATGCGCGCCCAACCACGACCACAGTATAAGTGCTCTCCAGCAGACGCGTGTCTGACTCACGGTTGCCCACAGGTATCCGACACGCAGAACAAAACAACACGAAACAATGACTACCTGAAGCGAGGAACAAAGACACAACATCAGCACAGATCAGCGACCAAACGAGCCCCACAGTGGCACTTCCTCACAACCACTAACCTGAACTCCCGTCATGCCCTGCGGCGGCGACCGCGTCCGTGATCCGCCGCAATACTTTTCGCCACTAGATGGCAGCACAGCGCGTAGAGGGTGCATAGGATAAAACCCCTTTTTTTCCCCACACCTGAAAAACGCAAATTTTTAGCTCAGTCGGTTAGCGCGTGGTGCTCGTAAGTTGATGGTCACGGGTTCGATACCCGTCATTGGCCACACGTTTTTTTTTGTTTTTTTTAACTTAACTAACCCTAACCCTAACTTCACTAAGACGAGATAAAGACTAGATAACGGTTACCACGATACAACGCTACCTTCTGTAAATGAATTTTTCATTCCAAAAATCCAGCGGCCTCCGCTCAACACGTGACATTTGGTGACACCGATCACAGTGACTGAAACACATTGAAAGCAACGTTTTCCAACCACTGTGTCGCTGGACACCGAGACGCGCTCAGGTGTGCCGTGTGAACTCTCCAATTTCGGTAGTGGGTGTGAGGACCCCGTTCCTCAGCCCGTCGGAGGACGTAGACGCCTCCGGTAGGAATGTCAAGGACATCGTTGGGATGGCGACGATGACAAATCACGCACTCCCAGTCGTCGCTCTCGGGCACCGCAGGACGAGGATGATGTCTCAAGCAAAGGACACTGTGGATGACAGAGAGGGCTGTGGACCCCACTGGACCGCGTGGGACACTATATTGAAAAAGACTTGATAAATGGTTGCCGATTGCTCCAACAGCATGACAATGACAACTCTGACTTTTGTTTTCATTGTCATTTTATTTTTGCACTGAGCAAAAATGAGACGTTATTTATTTGGGGGATTTTGTGCGGAGAAAAAGCACACAATCACTGCTTATGTTTTGGTTTTTGCACTTAGAGAAATGGACATGACACATCACAGATCATCGCATATTTTTTAAAACTTGACAAAAACTAGATAAAGACTAGATAACGGTTACCACGATACAACGCTACCTTCTGTAAATGAATTTTTCATTCCAAAAATCCAGCGGCCTCCGCTCAACACGTGACATTTGGTGACACCAATCACAGTTTTTATTTATTTATTTTTTATTGATTGAGTGATTTGTTTGACAGGGACAATGAAAGTCATCTTTCATAGTTACAACATGAAAGATGCAGCTCATGCGACACATACAGAGTGTGTAGCAGAGAATGCTCCTTTTCAACTCCTGTCCCTGGTTGAGCTTTTCCCTGTAGTACATACAAATGATACAGAATGAATGAAATACACAACCCTAAAATACATGTTTACAACAGTGGTCTCCACGCACACACGCACACACACTATACATTATTTACAGACTCAGAGGTGCGTACATCTTTGGTTTGTTTTAAGCCACAACTTTAGCTTTGATGTGAACTCCTTAAACTCTGGTCTATTTTTGAGGTCAGTGGGCAGTGGGTTCCACAGTTTGGCCGTCTTTATGGAGAAAGCAGACCGAATAAACCTGGTCCTCCTGTGGGGGGGTCGCACAGTTCTTGTGGGAGGTGCTCCTGGTGACTCTATTGCTGTTTTGTCTAGGTTATGGATGCATTTGAATGTTAGCTTTACAGAGTATAGTTTAATGAAGTTTTCCAAATTTAGTCAATGATAGTTGTCGAGTATATTGCAGTGGTGATAACGGGTGTTTTTTTTTTTTGTCCATAATCTGTATTGCTTGATTTGGAATGTAGTGTCTTATTAGTTTGAAGCAGTTGAGATTACGATGAATAGTTTTGGATATTTTTCACATAGAGTGAATTCGAACACATTAAAACACATTAAAAGCAACGTTTTGCAACCACTGTGCCGCTGGACACCGAGACGCGAATTTGTATTGCTTGATTGTACAATGAACCAATGCACTTAGTGGCTGAGGGAGGTGCCTGGGTGCTGTCATTCAGCATGACATGTGGCAGAAGATCATCCATTGCATGTACAGCAAGGCCGCTTGATTTGGAATGTAGTGTCTTATTAGTTTGAAGCAGTTGAGATTACCATGAATAGTTTTGGATATTTTTCGCATAGAGTGAATTAAAACACATTAAAACACATTAAAAGCAACGTTTTTCAACCACTGTTCCGCTGGACACCGAGACGCGCTCAGGTGGGCCGCGTGAACTCTCCAATTTCGGCAGTTGGGTGTGAGGACGCCGTCCCTCGGCCTGTCGGAGGACGTAGACGCCTCCGGTAGGAATGTCAAGGACATCCGTCGGATGGCGACGATGACAAATCACGCACTCCCAGTCGTCGCTCTCGGGCACCGCAGGACGAGGATGATTTGGACGCAGTCAACACGTCAAACTCCTGAAATGTGTCGGAGTTTGTGTGATGTCTGTGTGATGACGTGCTCGGCGCGGGTGCCGCAAACCGTCCGGATGAGTGGCGAGCGGCGGGAGCTTACGCTTCGGCTTCTATGGTGACTTGAACGAGCCCATCCGTGACATTGCAACGGGACCGCACTCGTGATGTGTGTCACGTGCGCATGCGCGCGCATGCGTGCCCAACCACGACCACATTATAAGTGCTCTCCAGCAGACGCGTGTCTGACTCACGGTTGCCCACAGGTATCCGACACGCAGAACAAAACAACACGAAACAATGACTACCTGAAGCGAGGAACAAAGACACAACATCAGCACAGATCAGCGACCAAACGAGCCCCACAGTGGCACTTCCTCACAACCACTAACCTGAACTCCCGTCATGCCCTGCGGCGGCGACCGCGTCCGTGATCCGCCGCAATACTTTTCGCCACTAGATGGCAGCACAGCGCGTAGAGGGTGCATAGGATAAAAGCCCTTTTTTTCCCCACACCTGAAAAACGCAAATTTTTAGCTCAGTCGGTTAGCGCGTGGTGCTCGTAAGTTGATGGTCACGGGTTCGATACCCGTCATTGGCCACACGTTTTTTTTTGTTTTTTTTAACTTAACTAACCCTAACCCTAACTTCACTAAGACGAGATAAAGACTAGATAACGGTTACCACGATACAACGCTACCTTCTGTAAATGAATTTTTCATTCCAAAAATCCAGCGGCCTCCGCTCAACACGTGACATTTGGTGACACCGATCACAGTGACTGAAACACATTGAAAGCAACGTTTTCCAACCACTGTGTCGCTGGACACCGAGACGCGCTCAGGTGTGCCGTGTGAACTCTCCAATTTCGGTAGTGGGTGTGAGGACCCCGTTCCTCAGCCCGTCGGAGGACGTAGACGCCTCCGGTAGGAATGTCAAGGACATCGTTGGGATGGCGACGATGACAAATCACGCACTCCCAGTCGTCGCTCTCGGGCACCGCAGGACGAGGATGATGTCTCAAGCAAAGGACACTGTGGATGACAGAGAGGGCTGTGGACCCCACTGGACCGCGTGGGACACTATATTGAAAAAGACTTGATAAATGGTTGCCGATTGCTCCAACAGCATGACAATGACAACTCTGACTTTTGTTTTCATTGTCATTTTATTTTTGCACTGAGCAAAAATGAGACGTTATTTATTTGGGGGATTTTGTGCGGAGAAAAAGCACACAATCACTGCTTATGTTTTGGTTTTTGCACTTAGAGAAATGGACATGACACATCACAGATCATCGCATATTTTTTAAAACTTGACAAAAACTAGATAAAGACTAGATAACGGTTACCACGATACAACGCTACCTTCTGTAAATGAATTTTTCATTCCAAAAATCCAGCGGCCTCCGCTCAACACGTGACATTTGGTGACACCAATCACAGTTTTTATTTATTTATTTTTTATTGATTGAGTGATTTGTTTGACAGGGACAATGAAAGTCATCTTTCATAGTTACAACATGAAAGATGCAGCTCATGCGACACATACAGAGTGTGTAGCAGAGAATGCTCCTTTTCAACTCCTGTCCCTGGTTGAGCTTTTCCCTGTAGTACATACAAATGATACAGAATGAATGAAATACACAACCCTAAAATACATGTTTACAACAGTGGTCTCCACGCACACACGCACACACACTATACATTATTTACAGACTCAGAGGTGCGTACATCTTTGGTTTGTTTTAAGCCACAACTTTAGCTTTGATGTGAACTCCTTAAACTCTGGTCTATTTTTGAGGTCAGTGGGCAGTGGGTTCCACAGTTTGGCCGTCTTTATGGAGAAAGCAGACCGAATAAACCTGGTCCTCCTGTGGGGGGTCGCACAGTTCTTGTGGGAGGTGCTCCTGGTGACTCTATTGCTGTTTTGTCTAGGTTATGGATGCATTTGAATGTTAGCTTTACAGAGTATAGTTTAATGAAGTTTTCCAAATTTAGTCAATGATAGTTGTCGAGTATATTGCAGTGGTGATAACGGGTGTTTTTTTTTTTTGTCCATAATCTGTATTGCTTGATTTGGAATGTAGTGTCTTATTAGTTTGAAGCAGTTGAGATTACGATGAATAGTTTTGGATATTTTTCACATAGAGTGAATTCGAACACATTAAAACACATTAAAAGCAACGTTTTGCAACCACTGTGCCGCTGGACACCGAGACGCGAATTTGTATTGCTTGATTGTACAATGAACCAATGCACTTAGTGGCTGAGGGAGGTGCCTGGGTGCTGTCATTCAGCATGACATGTGGCAGAAGATCATCCATTGCATGTACAGCAAGGCCGCTTGATTTGGAATGTAGTGTCTTATTAGTTTGAAGCAGTTGAGATTACCATGAATAGTTTTGGATATTTTTCGCATAGAGTGAATTAAAACACATTAAAACACATTAAAAGCAACGTTTTTCAACCACTGTTCCGCTGGACACCGAGACGCGCTCAGGTGGGCCGCGTGAACTCTCCAATTTCGGCAGTTGGGTGTGAGGACGCCGTCCCTCGGCCTGTCGGAGGACGTAGACGCCTCCGGTAGGAATGTCAAGGACATCCGTCGGATGGCGACGATGACAAATCACGCACTCCCAGTCGTCGCTCTCGGGCACCGCAGGACGAGGATGATTTGGACGCAGTCAACACGTCAAACTCCTGAAATGTGTCGGAGTTTGTGTGATGTCTGTGTGATGACGTGCTCGGCGCGGGTGCCGCAAACCGTCCGGATGAGTGGCGAGCGGCGGGAGCTTACGCTTCGGCTTCTATGGTGACTTGAACGAGCCCATCCGTGACATTGCAACGGGACCGCACTCGTGATGTGTGTCACGTGCGCATGCGCGCGCATGCGCGCCCAACCACGACCACAGTATAAGTGCTCTCCAGCAGACGCGTGTCTGACTCACGGTTGCCCACAGGTATCCGACACGCAGAACAAAACAACACGAAACAATGACTACCTGAAGCGAGGAACAAAGACACAACATCAGCACAGATCAGCGACCAAACGAGCCCCACAGTGGCACTTCCTCACAACCACTAACCTGAACTCCCGTCATGCCCTGCGGCGGCGACCGCGTCCGTGATCCGCCGCAATACTTTTCGCCACTAGATGGCAGCACAGCGCGTAGAGGGTGCATAGGATAAAACCCCTTTTTTTCCCCACACCTGAAAAACGCAAATTTTTAGCTCAGTCGGTTAGCGCGTGGTGCTCGTAAGTTGATGGTCACGGGTTCGATACCCGTCATTGGCCACACGTTTTTTTTTGTTTTTTTTAACTTAACTAACCCTAACCCTAACTTCACTAAGACGAGATAAAGACTAGATAACGGTTACCACGATACAACGCTACCTTCTGTAAATGAATTTTTCATTCCAAAAATCCAGCGGCCTCCGCTCAACACGTGACATTTGGTGACACCGATCACAGTGACTGAAACACATTGAAAGCAACGTTTTCCAACCACTGTGTCGCTGGACACCGAGACGCGCTCAGGTGTGCCGTGTGAACTCTCCAATTTCGGTAGTGGGTGTGAGGACCCCGTTCCTCAGCCCGTCGGAGGACGTAGACGCCTCCGGTAGGAATGTCAAGGACATCGTTGGGATGGCGACGATGACAAATCACGCACTCCCAGTCGTCGCTCTCGGGCACCGCAGGACGAGGATGATGTCTCAAGCAAAGGACACTGTGGATGACAGAGAGGGCTGTGGACCCCACTGGACCGCGTGGGACACTATATTGAAAAAGACTTGATAAATGGTTGCCGATTGCTCCAACAGCATGACAATGACAACTCTGACTTTTGTTTTCATTGTCATTTTATTTTTGCACTGAGCAAAAATGAGACGTTATTTATTTGGGGGATTTTGTGCGGAGAAAAAGCACACAATCACTGCTTATGTTTTGGTTTTTGCACTTAGAGAAATGGACATGACACATCACAGATCATCGCATATTTTTTAAAACTTGACAAAAACTAGATAAAGACTAGATAACGGTTACCACGATACAACGCTACCTTCTGTAAATGAATTTTTCATTCCAAAAATCCAGCGGCCTCCGCTCAACACGTGACATTTGGTGACACCAATCACAGTTTTTATTTATTTATTTTTTATTGATTGAGTGATTTGTTTGACAGGGACAATGAAAGTCATCTTTCATAGTTACAACATGAAAGATGCAGCTCATGCGACACATACAGAGTGTGTAGCAGAGAATGCTCCTTTTCAACTCCTGTCCCTGGTTGAGCTTTTCCCTGTAGTACATACAAATGATACAGAATGAATGAAATACACAACCCTAAAATACATGTTTACAACAGTGGTCTCCACGCACACACGCACACACACTATACATTATTTACAGACTCAGAGGTGCGTACATCTTTGGTTTGTTTTAAGCCACAACTTTAGCTTTGATGTGAACTCCTTAAACTCTGGTCTATTTTTGAGGTCAGTGGGCAGTGGGTTCCACAGTTTGGCCGTCTTTATGGAGAAAGCAGACCGAATAAACCTGGTCCTCCTGTGGGGGGGTCGCACAGTTCTTGTGGGAGGTGCTCCTGGTGACTCTATTGCTGTTTTGTCTAGGTTATGGATGCATTTGAATGTTAGCTTTACAGAGTATAGTTTAATGAAGTTTTCCAAATTTAGTCAATGATAGTTGTCGAGTATATTGCAGTGGTGATAACGGGTGTTTTTTTTTTTTGTCCATAATCTGTATTGCTTGATTTGGAATGTAGTGTCTTATTAGTTTGAAGCAGTTGAGATTACGATGAATAGTTTTGGATATTTTTCACATAGAGTGAATTCGAACACATTAAAACACATTAAAAGCAACGTTTTGCAACCACTGTGCCGCTGGACACCGAGACGCGAATTTGTATTGCTTGATTGTACAATGAACCAATGCACTTAGTGGCTGAGGGAGGTGCCTGGGTGCTGTCATTCAGCATGACATGTGGCAGAAGATCATCCATTGCATGTACAGCAAGGCCGCTTGATTTGGAATGTAGTGTCTTATTAGTTTGAAGCAGTTGAGATTACCATGAATAGTTTTGGATATTTTTCGCATAGAGTGAATTAAAACACATTAAAACACATTAAAAGCAACGTTTTTCAACCACTGTTCCGCTGGACACCGAGACGCGCTCAGGTGGGCCGCGTGAACTCTCCAATTTCGGCAGTTGGGTGTGAGGACGCCGTCCCTCGGCCTGTCGGAGGACGTAGACGCCTCCGGTAGGAATGTCAAGGACATCCGTCGGATGGCGACGATGACAAATCACGCACTCCCAGTCGTCGCTCTCGGGCACCGCAGGACGAGGATGATTTGGACGCAGTCAACACGTCAAACTCCTGAAATGTGTCGGAGTTTGTGTGATGTCTGTGTGATGACGTGCTCGGCGCGGGTGCCGCAAACCGTCCGGATGAGTGGCGAGCGGCGGGAGCTTACGCTTCGGCTTCTATGGTGACTTGAACGAGCCCATCCGTGACATTGCAACGGGACCGCACTCGTGATGTGTGTCACGTGCGCATGCGCGCGCATGCGCGCCCAACCACGACCACATTATAAGTGCTCTCCAGCAGACGCGTGTCTGACTCACGGTTGCCCACAGGTATCCGACACGCAGAACAAAACAACACGAAACAATGACTACCTGAAGCGAGGAACAAAGACACAACATCAGCACAGATCAGCGACCAAACGAGCCCCACAGTGGCACTTCCTCACAACCACTAACCTGAACTCCCGTCATGCCCTGCGGCGGCGACCGCGTCCGTGATCCGCCGCAATACTTTTCGCCACTAGATGGCAGCACAGCGCGTAGAGGGTGCATAGGATAAAACCCCTTTTTTTCCCCACACCTGAAAAACGCAAATTTTTAGCTCAGTCGGTTAGCGCGTGGTGCTCGTAAGTTGATGGTCACGGGTTCGATACCCGTCATTGGCCAAACGTTTTTTTTTTTTTTTTTAACTTAACTAACCCTAACCCTAACTTCACTAAGACGAGATAAAGACTAGATAACGGTTACCACGATACAACGCTACCTTCTGTAAATGAATTTTTCATTCCAAAAATCCAGCGGCCTCCGCTCAACACGTGACATTTGGTGACACCGATCACAGTGACTGAAACACATTGAAAGCAACGTTTTCCAACCACTGTGTCGCTGGACACCGAGACGCGCTCAGGTGTGCCGTGTGAACTCTCCAATTTCGGTAGTGGGTGTGAGGACCCCGTTCCTCAGCCCGTCGGAGGACGTAGACGTCTCCGTTAGGAATGTCAAGGACATCGTTGGGATGGCGACGATGACAAATCACGCACTCCCAGTCGTCGCTCTCGGGCACCGCAGGACGAGGATGATGTCTCAAGCAAAGGACACTGTGGATGACAGAGAGGGCTGTGGACCCCACTGGACCGCGTGGGACACTATATTGAAAAAGACTTGATAAATGGTTGCCGATTGCTCCAACAGCATGACAATGACAACTCTGACTTTTGTTTTCATTGTCATTTTATTTTTGCACTGAGCAAAAATGAGACGTTATTTATTTGGGGGATTTTGTGCGGAGAAAAAGCACACAATCACTGCTTATGTTTTGGTTTTTGCACTTAGAGAAATGGACATGACACATCACAGATCATCGCATATTTTTTAAAACTTGACAAAAACTAGATAAAGACTAGATAACGGTTACCACGATACAACGCTACCTTCTGTAAATGAATTTTTCATTCCAAAAATCCAGCGGCCTCCGCTCAACACGTGACATTTGGTGACACCAATCACAGTTTTTATTTATTTATTTTTTATTGATTGAGTGATTTGTTTGACAGGGACAATGAAAGTCATCTTTCATAGTTACAACATGAAAGATGCAGCTCATGCGACACATACAGAGTGTGTAGCAGAGAATGCTCCTTTTCAACTCCTGTCCCTGGTTGAGCTTTTCCCTGTAGTACATACAAATGATACAGAATGAATGAAATACACAACCCTAAAATACATGTTTACAACAGTGGTCTCCACGCACACACGCACACACACTATACATTATTTACAGACTCAGAGGTGCGTACATCTTTGGTTTGTTTTAAGCCACAACTTTAGCTTTGATGTGAACTCCTTAAACTCTGGTCTATTTTTGAGGTCAGTGGGCAGTGGGTTCCACAGTTTGGCCGTCTTTATGGAGAAAGCAGACCGAATAAACCTGGTCCTCCTGTGGGGGGGTCGCACAGTTCTTGTGGGAGGTGCTCCTGGTGACTCTATTGCTGTTTTGTCTAGGTTATGGATGCATTTGAATGTTAGCTTTACAGAGTATAGTTTAATGAAGTTTTCCAAATTTAGTCAATGATAGTTGTCGAGTATATTGCAGTGGTGATAACGGGTGTTTTTTTTTTTGTCCATAATCTGTATTGCTTGATTTGGAATGTAGTGTCTTATTAGTTTGAAGCAGTTGAGATTACGATGAATAGTTTTGGATATTTTTCACATAGAGTGAATTCGAACACATTAAAACACATTAAAAGCAACGTTTTGCAACCACTGTGCCGCTGGACACCGAGACGCGAATTTGTATTGCTTGATTGTACAATGAACCAATGCACTTAGTGGCTGAGGGAGGTGCCTGGGTGCTGTCATTCAGCATGACATGTGGCAGAAGATCATCCATTGCATGTACAGCAAGGCCGCTTGATTTGGAATGTAGTGTCTTATTAGTTTGAAGCAGTTGAGATTACCATGAATAGTTTTGGATATTTTTCGCATAGAGTGAATTAAAACACATTAAAACACATTAAAAGCAACGTTTTTCAACCACTGTTCCGCTGGACACCGAGACGCGCTCAGGTGGGCCGCGTGAACTCTCCAATTTCGGCAGTTGGGTGTGAGGACGCCGTCCCTCGGCCTGTCGGAGGACGTAGACGCCTCCGGTAGGAATGTCAAGGACATCCGTCGGATGGCGACGATGACAAATCACGCACTCCCAGTCGTCGCTCTCGGGCACCGCAGGACGAGGATGATTTGGACGCAGTCAACACGTCAAACTCCTGAAATGTGTCGGAGTTTGTGTGATGTCTGTGTGATGACGTGCTCGGCGCGGGTGCCGCAAACCGTCCGGATGAGTGGCGAGCGGCGGGAGCTTACGCTTCGGCTTCTATGGTGACTTGAACGAGCCCATCCGTGACATTGCAACGGGACCGCACTCGTGATGTGTGTCACGTGCGCATGCGCGCGCATGCGCGCCCAACCACGACCACATTATAAGTGCTCTCCAGCAGACGCGTGTCTGACTCACGGTTGCCCACAGGTATCCGACACGCAGAACAAAACAACACGAAACAATGACTACCTGAAGCGAGGAACAAAGACACAACATCAGCACAGATCAGCGACCAAACGAGCCCCACAGTGGCACTTCCTCACAACCACTAACCTGTACTCCCGTCATGCCCTGCGGCGGCGACCGCGTCCGTGATCCGCCGCAATACTTTTCGCCACTAGATGGCAGAACAGCGCGTAGAGGGTGCATAGGATAAAACCCCTTTTTTTCCCCACACCTGAAAAACGCAAATTTTTAGCTCAGTCGGTTAGCGCGTGGTGCTCGTAAGTTGATGGTCACGGGTTCGATACCCGTCATTGGCCACACGTTTTTTTTTTTTTTTTTAACTTAACTAACCCTAACCCTAACTTCACTAAGACGAGATAAAGACTAGATAACGGTTACCACGATACAACGCTACCTTCTGTAAATGAATTTTTCATTCCAAAAATCCAGCGGCCTCCGCTCAACACGTGACATTTGGTGACACCGATCACAGTGACTGAAACACATTGAAAGCAACGTTTTCCAACCACTGTGTCGCTGGACACCGAGACGCGCTCAGGTGTGCCGTGTGAACTCTCCAATTTCGGTAGTGGGTGTGAGGACCCCGTTCCTCAGCCCGTCGGAGGACGTAGACGCCTCCGTTAGGAATGTCAAGGACATCGTTGGGATGGCGACGATGACAAATCACGCACTCCCAGTCGTCGCTCTCGGGCACCGCAGGACGAGGATGATGTCTCAAGCAAAGGACACTGTGGATGACAGAGAGGGCTGTGGACCCCACTGGACCGCGTGGGACACTATATTGAAAAAGACTTGATAAATGGTTGCCGATTGCTCCAACAGCATGACAATGACAACTCTGACTTTTGTTTTCATTGTCATTTTATTTTTGCACTGAGCAAAAATGAGACGTTATTTATTTGGGGGATTTTGTGCGGAGAAAAAGCACACAATCACTGCTTATGTTTTGGTTGTTGCACTTAGAGAAATGGACATGACACATCACAGATCATCGCATATTTTTTAAAACTTGACAAAAACTAGATAAAGACTAGATAACGGTTACCACGATACAACGCTACCTTCTGTAAATGAATTTTTCATTCCAAAAATCCAGCGGCCTCCGCTCAACACGTGACATTTGGTGACACCAATCACAGTTTTTATTTATTTATTTTTTATTGATTGAGTGATTTGTTTGACAGGGACAATGAAAGTCATCTTTCATAGTTACAACATGAAAGATGCAGCTCATGCGACACATACAGAGTGTGTAGCAGAGAATGCTCCTTTTCAACTCCTGTCCCTGGTTGAGCTTTTCCCTGTAGTACATACAAATGATACAGAATGAATGAAATACACAACCCTAAAATACATGTTTACAACAGTGGTCTCCACGCACACACGCACACACACTATACATTATTTACAGACTCAGAGGTGCGTACATCTTTGGTTTGTTTTAAGCCACAACTTTAGCTTTGATGTGAACTCCTTAAACTCTGGTCTATTTTTGAGGTCAGTGGGCAGTGGGTTCCACAGTTTGGCCGTCTTTATGGAGAAAGCAGACCGAATAAACCTGGTCCTCCTGTGGGGGGGTCGCACAGTTCTTGTGGGAGGTGCTCCTGGTGACTCTATTGCTGTTTTGTCTAGGTTATGGATGCATTTGAATGTTAGCTTTACAGAGTATAGTTTAATGAAGTTTTCCAAATTTAGTCAATGATAGTTGTCGAGTATATTGCAGTGGTGATAACGGGTGTTGTTTTTTTTTGTCCATAATCTGTATTGCTTGATTTGGAATGTAGTGTCTTATTAGTTTGAAGCAGTTGAGATTACGATGAATAGTTTTGGATATTTTTCACATAGAGTGAATTCGAACACATTAAAACACATTAAAAGCAACGTTTTGCAACCACTGTGCCGCTGGACACCGAGACGCGAATTTGTATTGCTTGATTGTACAATGAACCAATGCACTTAGTGGCTGAGGGAGGTGCCTGGGTGCTGTCATTCAGCATGACATGTGGCAGAAGATCATCCATTGCATGTACAGCAAGGCCGCTTGATTTGGAATGTAGTGTCTTATTAGTTTGAAGCAGTTGAGATTACCATGAATAGTTTTGGATATTTTTCGCATAGAGTGAATTAAAACACATTAAAACACATTAAAAGCAACGTTTTTCAACCACTGTTCCGCTGGACACCGAGACGCGCTCAGGTGGGCCGCGTGAACTCTCCAATTTCGGCAGTTGGGTGTGAGGACGCCGTCCCTCGGCCTGTCGGAGGACGTAGACGCCTCCGGTAGGAATGTCAAGGACATCCGTCGGATGGCGACGATGACAAATCACGCACTCCCAGTCGTCGCTCTCGGGCACCGCAGGACGAGGATGATTTGGACGCAGTCAACACGTCAAACTCCTGAAATGTGTCGGAGTTTGTGTGATGTCTGTGTGATGACGTGCTCGGCGCGGGTGCCGCAAACCGTCCGGATGAGTGGCGAGCGGCGGGAGCTTACGCTTCGGCTTCTATGGTGACTTGAACGAGCCCATCCGTGACATTGCAACGGGACCGCACTCGTGATGTGTGTCACGTGCGCATGCGCGCGCATGCGCGCCCAACCACGACCACATTATAAGTGCTCTCCAGCAGACGCGTGTCTGACTCACGGTTGCCCACAGGTATCCGACACGCAGAACAAAACAACACGAAACAATGACTACCTGAAGCGAGGAACAAAGACACAACATCAGCACAGATCAGCGACCAAACGAGCCCCACAGTGGCACTTCCTCACAACCACTAACCTGAACTCCCGTCATGCCCTGCGGCGGCGACCGCGTCCGTGATCCGCCGCAATACTTTTCGCCACTAGATGGCAGCACAGCGCGTAGAGGGTGCATAGGATAAAACCCCTTTTTTTCCCCACACCTGAAAAACGCAAATTTTTAGCTCAGTCGGTTAGCGCGTGGTGCTCGTAAGTTGATGGTCACGGGTTCGATACCCGTCATTGGCCAAACGTTTTTTTTTTTTTTTTAACTTAACTAACCCTAACCCTAACTTCACTAAGACGAGATAAAGACTAGATAACGGTTACCACGATACAACGCTACCTTCTGTAAATGAATTTTTCATTCCAAAAATCCAGCGGCCTCCGCTCAACACGTGACATTTGGTGACACCGATCACAGTGACTGAAACACATTGAAAGCAACGTTTTCCAACCACTGTGTCGCTGGACACCGAGACGCGCTCAGGTGTGCCGTGTGAACTCTCCAATTTCGGTAGTGGGTGTGAGGACCCCGTTCCTCAGCCCGTCGGAGGACGTAGACGTCTCCGTTAGGAATGTCAAGGACATCGTTGGGATGGCGACGATGACAAATCACGCACTCCCAGTCGTCGCTCTCGGGCACCGCAGGACGAGGATGATGTCTCAAGCAAAGGACACTGTGGATGACAGAGAGGGCTGTGGACCCCACTGGACCGCGTGGGACACTATATTGAAAAAGACTTGATAAATGGTTGCCGATTGCTCCAACAGCATGACAATGACAACTCTGACTTTTGTTTTCATTGTCATTTTATTTTTGCACTGAGCAAAAATGAGACGTTATTTATTTGGGGGATTTTGTGCGGAGAAAAAGCACACAATCACTGCTTATGTTTTGGTTTTTGCACTTAGAGAAATGGACATGACACATCACAGATCATCGCATATTTTTTAAAACTTGACAAAAACTAGATAAAGACTAGATAACGGTTACCACGATACAACGCTACCTTCTGTAAATGAATTTTTCATTCCAAAAATCCAGCGGCCTCCGCTCAACACGTGACATTTGGTGACACCAATCACAGTTTTTATTTATTTATTTTTTATTGATTGAGTGATTTGTTTGACAGGGACAATGAAAGTCATCTTTCATAGTTACAACATGAAAGATGCAGCTCATGCGACACATACAGAGTGTGTAGCAGAGAATGCTCCTTTTCAACTCCTGTCCCTGGTTGAGCTTTTCCCTGTAGTACATACAAATGATACAGAATGAATGAAATACACAACCCTAAAATACATGTTTACAACAGTGGTCTCCACGCACACACGCACACACACTATACATTATTTACAGACTCAGAGGTGCGTACATCTTTGGTTTGTTTTAAGCCACAACTTTAGCTTTGATGTGAACTCCTTAAACTCTGGTCTATTTTTGAGGTCAGTGGGCAGTGGGTTCCACAGTTTGGCCGTCTTTATGGAGAAAGCAGACCGAATAAACCTGGTCCTCCTGTGGGGGGGTCGCACAGTTCTTGTGGGAGGTGCTCCTGGTGACTCTATTGCTGTTTTGTCTAGGTTATGGATGCATTTGAATGTTAGCTTTACAGAGTATAGTTTAATGAAGTTTTCCAAATTTAGTCAATGATAGTTGTCGAGTATATTGCAGTGGTGATAACGGGTGTTTTTTTTTTTTGTCCATAATCTGTATTGCTTGATTTGGAATGTAGTGTCTTATTAGTTTGAAGCAGTTGAGATTACGATGAATAGTTTTGGATATTTTTCACATAGAGTGAATTCGAACACATTAAAACACATTAAAAGCAACGTTTTGCAACCACTGTGCCGCTGGACACCGAGACGCGAATTTGTATTGCTTGATTGTACAATGAACCAATGCACTTAGTGGCTGAGGGAGGTGCCTGGGTGCTGTCATTCAGCATGACATGTGGCAGAAGATCATCCATTGCATGTACAGCAAGGCCGCTTGATTTGGAATGTAGTGTCTTATTAGTTTGAAGCAGTTGAGATTACCATGAATAGTTTTGGATATTTTTCGCATAGAGTGAATTAAAACACATTAAAACACATTAAAAGCAACGTTTTTCAACCACTGTTCCGCTGGACACCGAGACGCGCTCAGGTGGGCCGCGTGAACTCTCCAATTTCGGCAGTTGGGTGTGAGGACGCCGTCCCTCGGCCTGTCGGAGGACGTAGACGCCTCCGGTAGGAATGTCAAGGACATCCGTCGGATGGCGACGATGACAAATCACGCACTCCCAGTCGTCGCTCTCGGGCACCGCAGGACGAGGATGATTTGGACGCAGTCAACACGTCAAACTCCTGAAATGTGTCGGAGTTTGTGTGATGTCTGTGTGATGACGTGCTCGGCGCGGGTGCCGCAAACCGTCCGGATGAGTGGCGAGCGGCGGGAGCTTACGCTTCGGCTTCTATGGTGACTTGAACGAGCCCATCCGTGACATTGCAACGGGACCGCACTCGTGATGTGTGTCACGTGCGCATGCGCGCGCATGCGCGCCCAACCACGACCACATTATAAGTGCTCTCCAGCAGACGCGTGTCTGACTCACGGTTGCCCACAGGTATCCGACACGCAGAACAAAACAACACGAAACAATGACTACCTGAAGCGAGGAACAAAGACACAACATCAGCACAGATCAGCGACCAAACGAGCCCCACAGTGGCACTTCCTCACAACCACTAACCTGTACTCCCGTCATGCCCTGCGGCGGCGACCGCGTCCGTGATCCGCCGCAATACTTTTCGCCACTAGATGGCAGCACAGCGCGTAGAGGGTGCATAGGATAAAACCCCTTTTTTTCCCCACACCTGAAAAACGCAAATTTTTAGCTCAGTCGGTTAGCGCGTGGTGCTCGTAAGTTGATGGTCACGGGTTCGATACCCGTCATTGGCCACACGTTTTTTTTTTTTTTTTTAACTTAACTAACCCTAACCCTAACTTCACTAAGACGAGATAAAGACTAGATAACGGTTACCACGATACAACGCTACCTTCTGTAAATGAATTTTTCATTCCAAAAATCCAGCGGCCTCCGCTCAACACGTGACATTTGGTGACACCGATCACAGTGACTGAAACACATTGAAAGCAACGTTTTCCAACCACTGTGTCGCTGGACACCGAGACGCGCTCAGGTGTGCCGTGTGAACTCTCCAATTTCGGTAGTGGGTGTGAGGACCCCGTTCCTCAGCCCGTCGGAGGACGTAGACGTCTCCGTTAGGAATGTCAAGGACATCGTTGGGATGGCGACGATGACAAATCACGCACTCCCAGTCGTCGCTCTCGGGCACCGCAGGACGAGGATGATGTCTCAAGCAAAGGACACTGTGGATGACAGAGAGGGCTGTGGACCCCACTGGACCGCGTGGGACACTATATTGAAAAAGACTTGATAAATGGTTGCCGATTGCTCCAACAGCATGACAATGACAACTCTGACTTTTGTTTTCATTGTCATTTTATTTTTGCACTGAGCAAAAATGAGACGTTATTTATTTGGGGGATTTTGTGCGGAGAAAAAGCACACAATCACTGCTTATGTTTTGGTTTTTGCACTTAGAGAAATGGACATGACACATCACAGATCATCGCATATTTTTTAAAACTTGACAAAAACTAGATAAAGACTAGATAACGGTTACCACGATACAACGCTACCTTCTGTAAATGAATTTTTCATTCCAAAAATCCAGCGGCCTCCGCTCAACACGTGACATTTGGTGACACCAATCACAGTTTTTATTTATTTATTTTTTATTGATTGAGTGATTTGTTTGACAGGGACAATGAAAGTCATCTTTCATAGTTACAACATGAAAGATGCAGCTCATGCGACACATACAGAGTGTGTAGCAGAGAATGCTCCTTTTCAACTCCTGTCCCTGGTTGAGCTTTTCCCTGTAGTACATACAAATGATACAGAATGAATGAAATACACAACCCTAAAATACATGTTTACAACAGTGGTCTCCACGCACACACGCACACACACTATACATTATTTACAGACTCAGAGGTGCGTACATCTTTGGTTTGTTTTAAGCCACAACTTTAGCTTTGATGTGAACTCCTTAAACTCTGGTCTATTTTTGAGGTCAGTGGGCAGTGGGTTCCACAGTTTGGCCGTCTTTATGGAGAAAGCAGACCGAATAAACCTGGTCCTCCTGTGGGGGGGTCGCACAGTTCTTGTGGGAGGTGCTCCTGGTGACTCTATTGCTGTTTTGTCTAGGTTATGGATGCATTTGAATGTTAGCTTTACAGAGTATAGTTTAATGAAGTTTTCCAAATTTAGTCAATGATAGTTGTCGAGTATATTGCAGTGGTGATAACGGGTGTTTTTTTTTTTTGTCCATAATCTGTATTGCTTGATTTGGAATGTAGTGTCTTATTAGTTTGAAGCAGTTGAGATTACGATGAATAGTTTTGGATATTTTTCACATAGAGTGAATTCGAACACATTAAAACACATTAAAAGCAACGTTTTGCAACCACTGTGCCGCTGGACACCGAGACGCGAATTTGTATTGCTTGATTGTACAATGAACCAATGCACTTAGTGGCTGAGGGAGGTGCCTGGGTGCTGTCATTCAGCATGACATGTGGCAGAAGATCATCCATTGCATGTACAGCAAGGCCGCTTGATTTGGAATGTAGTGTCTTATTAGTTTGAAGCAGTTGAGATTACCATGAATAGTTTTGGATATTTTTCGCATAGAGTGAATTAAAACACATTAAAACACATTAAAAGCAACGTTTTTCAACCACTGTTCCGCTGGACACCGAGACGCGCTCAGGTGGGCCGCGTGAACTCTCCAATTTCGGCAGTTGGGTGTGAGGACGCCGTCCCTCGGCCTGTCGGAGGACGTAGACGCCTCCGGTAGGAATGTCAAGGACATCCGTCGGATGGCGACGATGACAAATCACGCACTCCCAGTCGTCGCTCTCGGGCACCGCAGGACGAGGATGATTTGGACGCAGTCAACACGTCAAACTCCTGAAATGTGTCGGAGTTTGTGTGATGTCTGTGTGATGACGTGCTCGGCGCGGGTGCCGCAAACCGTCCGGATGAGTGGCGAGCGGCGGGAGCTTACGCTTCGGCTTCTATGGTGACTTGAACGAGCCCATCCGTGACATTGCAACGGGACCGCACTCGTGATGTGTGTCACGTGCGCATGCGCGCGCATGCGCGCCCAACCACGACCACAGTATAAGTGCTCTCCAGCAGACGCGTGTCTGACTCACGGTTGCCCACAGGTATCCGACACGCAGAACAAAACAACACGAAACAATGACTACCTGAAGCGAGGAACAAAGACACAACATCAGCACAGATCAGCGACCAAACGAGCCCCACAGTGGCACTTCCTCACAACCACTAACCTGAACTCCCGTCATGCCCTGCGGCGGCGACCGCGTCCGTGATCCGCCGCAATACTTTTCGCCACTAGATGGCAGCACAGCGCGTAGAGGGTGCATAGGATAAAAGCCCTTTTTTTCCCCACACCTGAAAAACGCAAATTTTTAGCTCAGTCGGTTAGCGCGTGGTGCTCGTAAGTTGATGGTCACGGGTTCGATACCCGTCATTGGCCACACGTTTTTTTTTTTTTTTTTAACTTAACTAACCCTAACCCTAACTTCACTAAGACGAGATAAAGACTAGATAACGGTTACCACGATACAACGCTACCTTCTGTAAATGAATTTTTCATTCCAAAAATCCAGCGGCCTCCGCTCAACACGTGACATTTGGTGACACCGATCACAGTGACTGAAACACATTGAAAGCAACGTTTTCCAACCACTGTGTCGCTGGACACCGAGACGCGCTCAGGTGTGCCGTGTGAACTCTCCAATTTCGGTAGTGGGTGTGAGGACCCCGTTCCTCAGCCCGTCGGAGGACGTAGACGTCTCCGTTAGGAATGTCAAGGACATCGTTGGGATGGCGACGATGACAAATCACGCACTCCCAGTCGTCGCTCTCGGGCACCGCAGGACGAGGATGATGTCTCAAGCAAAGGACACTGTGGATGACAGAGAGGGCTGTGGACCCCACTGGACCGCGTGGGACACTATATTGAAAAAGACTTGATAAATGGTTGCCGATTGCTCCAACAGCATGACAATGACAACTCTGACTTTTGTTTTCATTGTCATTTTATTTTTGCACTGAGCAAAAATGAGACGTTATTTATTTGGGGGATTTTGTGCGGAGAAAAAGCACACAATCACTGCTTATGTTTTGGTTTTTGCACTTAGAGAAATGGACATGACACATCACAGATCATCGCATATTTTTTAAAACTTGACAAAAACTAGATAAAGACTAGATAACGGTTACCACGATACAACGCTACCTTCTGTAAATGAATTTTTCATTCCAAAAATCCAGCGGCCTCCGCTCAACACGTGACATTTGGTGACACCAATCACAGTTTTTATTTATTTATTTTTTATTGATTGAGTGATTTGTTTGACAGGGACAATGAAAGTCATCTTTCATAGTTACAACATGAAAGATGCAGCTCATGCGACACATACAGAGTGTGTAGCAGAGAATGCTCCTTTTCAACTCCTGTCCCTGGTTGAGCTTTTCCCTGTAGTACATACAAATGATACAGAATGAATGAAATACACAACCCTAAAATACATGTTTACAACAGTGGTCTCCACGCACACACGCACACACACTATACATTATTTACAGACTCAGAGGTGCGTACATCTTTGGTTTGTTTTAAGCCACAACTTTAGCTTTGATGTGAACTCCTTAAACTCTGGTCTATTTTTGAGGTCAGTGGGCAGTGGGTTCCACAGTTTGGCCGTCTTTATGGAGAAAGCAGACCGAATAAACCTGGTCCTCCTGTGGGGGGGTCGCACAGTTCTTGTGGGAGGTGCTCCTGGTGACTCTATTGCTGTTTTGTCTAGGTTATGGATGCATTTGAATGTTAGCTTTACAGAGTATAGTTTAATGAAGTTTTCCAAATTTAGTCAATGATAGTTGTCGAGTATATTGCAGTGGTGATAACGGGTGTTTTTTTTTTTTGTCCATAATCTGTATTGCTTGATTTGGAATGTAGTGTCTTATTAGTTTGAAGCAGTTGAGATTACGATGAATAGTTTTGGATATTTTTCACATAGAGTGAATTCGAACACATTAAAACACATTAAAAGCAACGTTTTGCAACCACTGTGCCGCTGGACACCGAGACGCGAATTTGTATTGCTTGATTGTACAATGAACCAATGCACTTAGTGGCTGAGGGAGGTGCCTGGGTGCTGTCATTCAGCATGACATGTGGCAGAAGATCATCCATTGCATGTACAGCAAGGCCGCTTGATTTGGAATGTAGTGTCTTATTAGTTTGAAGCAGTTGAGATTACCATGAATAGTTTTGGATATTTTTCGCATAGAGTGAATTAAAACACATTAAAACACATTAAAAGCAACGTTTTTCAACCACTGTTCCGCTGGACACCGAGACGCGCTCAGGTGGGCCGCGTGAACTCTCCAATTTCGGCAGTTGGGTGTGAGGACGCCGTCCCTCGGCCTGTCGGAGGACGTAGACGCCTCCGGTAGGAATGTCAAGGACATCCGTCGGATGGCGACGATGACAAATCACGCACTCCCAGTCGTCGCTCTCGGGCACCGCAGGACGAGGATGATTTGGACGCAGTCAACACGTCAAACTCCTGAAATGTGTCGGAGTTTGTGTGATGTCTGTGTGATGACGTGCTCGGCGCGGGTGCCGCAAACCGTCCGGATGAGTGGCGAGCGGCGGGAGCTTACGCTTCGGCTTCTATGGTGACTTGAACGAGCCCATCCGTGACATTGCAACGGGACCGCACTCGTGATGTGTGTCACGTGCGCATGCGCGCGCATGCGCGCCCAACCACGACCACATTATAAGTGCTCTCCAGCAGACGCGTGTCTGACTCACGGTTGCCCACAGGTATCCGACACGCAGAACAAAACAACACGAAACAATGACTACCTGAAGCGAGGAACAAAGACACAACATCAGCACAGATCAGCGACCAAACGAGCCCCACAGTGGCACTTCCTCACAACCACTAACCTGTACTCCCGTCATGCCCTGCGGCGGCGACCGCGTCCGTGATCCGCCGCAATACTTTTCGCCACTAGATGGCAGCACAGCGCGTAGAGGGTGCATAGGATAAAACCCCTTTTTTTCCCCACACCTGAAAAACGCAAATTTTTAGCTCAGTCGGTTAGCGCGTGGTGCTCGTAAGTTGATGGTCACGGGTTCGATACCCGTCATTGGCCACACGTTTTTTTTTTTTTTTTTAACTTAACTAACCCTAACCCTAACTTCACTAAGACGAGATAAAGACTAGATAACGGTTACCACGATACAACGCTACCTTCTGTAAATGAATTTTTCATTCCAAAAATCCAGCGGCCTCCGCTCAACACGTGACATTTGGTGACACCGATCACAGTGACTGAAACACATTGAAAGCAACGTTTTCCAACCACTGTGTCGCTGGACACCGAGACGCGCTCAGGTGTGCCGTGTGAACTCTCCAATTTCGGTAGTGGGTGTGAGGACCCCGTTCCTCAGCCCGTCGGAGGACGTAGACGTCTCCGTTAGGAATGTCAAGGACATCGTTGGGATGGCGACGATGACAAATCACGCACTCCCAGTCGTCGCTCTCGGGCACCGCAGGACGAGGATGATGTCTCAAGCAAAGGACACTGTGGATGACAGAGAGGGCTGTGGACCCCACTGGACCGCGTGGGACACTATATTGAAAAAGACTTGATAAATGGTTGCCGATTGCTCCAACAGCATGACAATGACAACTCTGACTTTTGTTTTCATTGTCATTTTATTTTTGCACTGAGCAAAAATGAGACGTTATTTATTTGGGGGATTTTGTGCGGAGAAAAAGCACACAATCACTGCTTATGTTTTGGTTTTTGCACTTAGAGAAATGGACATGACACATCACAGATCATCGCATATTTTTTAAAACTTGACAAAAACTAGATAAAGACTAGATAACGGTTACCACGATACAACGCTACCTTCTGTAAATGAATTTTTCATTCCAAAAATCCAGCGGCCTCCGCTCAACACGTGACATTTGGTGACACCAATCACAGTTTTTATTTATTTATTTTTTATTGATTGAGTGATTTGTTTGACAGGGACAATGAAAGTCATCTTTCATAGTTACAACATGAAAGATGCAGCTCATGCGACACATACAGAGTGTGTAGCAGAGAATGCTCCTTTTCAACTCCTGTCCCTGGTTGAGCTTTTCCCTGTAGTACATACAAATGATACAGAATGAATGAAATACACAACCCTAAAATACATGTTTACAACAGTGGTCTCCACGCACACACGCACACACACTATACATTATTTACAGACTCAGAGGTGCGTACATCTTTGGTTTGTTTTAAGCCACAACTTTAGCTTTGATGTGAACTCCTTAAACTCTGGTCTATTTTTGAGGTCAGTGGGCAGTGGGTTCCACAGTTTGGCCGTCTTTATGGAGAAAGCAGACCGAATAAACCTGGTCCTCCTGTGGGGGGGTCGCACAGTTCTTGTGGGAGGTGCTCCTGGTGACTCTATTGCTGTTTTGTCTAGGTTATGGATGCATTTGAATGTTAGCTTTACAGAGTATAGTTTAATGAAGTTTTCCAAATTTAGTCAATGATAGTTGTCGAGTATATTGCAGTGGTGATAACGGGTGTTTTTTTTTTTTGTCCATAATCTGTATTGCTTGATTTGGAATGTAGTGTCTTATTAGTTTGAAGCAGTTGAGATTACGATGAATAGTTTTGGATATTTTTCACATAGAGTGAATTCGAACACATTAAAACACATTAAAAGCAACGTTTTGCAACCACTGTGCCGCTGGACACCGAGACGCGAATTTGTATTGCTTGATTGTACAATGAACCAATGCACTTAGTGGCTGAGGGAGGTGCCTGGGTGCTGTCATTCAGCATGACATGTGGCAGAAGATCATCCATTGCATGTACAGCAAGGCCGCTTGATTTGGAATGTAGTGTCTTATTAGTTTGAAGCAGTTGAGATTACCATGAATAGTTTTGGATATTTTTCGCATAGAGTGAATTAAAACACATTAAAACACATTAAAAGCAACGTTTTTCAACCACTGTTCCGCTGGACACCGAGACGCGCTCAGGTGGGCCGCGTGAACTCTCCAATTTCGGCAGTTGGGTGTGAGGACGCCGTCCCTCGGCCTGTCGGAGGACGTAGACGCCTCCGGTAGGAATGTCAAGGACATCCGTCGGATGGCGACGATGACAAATCACGCACTCCCAGTCGTCGCTCTCGGGCACCGCAGGACGAGGATGATTTGGACGCAGTCAACACGTCAAACTCCTGAAATGTGTCGGAGTTTGTGTGATGTCTGTGTGATGACGTGCTCGGCGCGGGTGCCGCAAACCGTCCGGATGAGTGGCGAGCGGCGGGAGCTTACGCTTCGGCTTCTATGGTGACTTGAACGAGCCCATCCGTGACATTGCAACGGGACCGCACTCGTGATGTGTGTCACGTGCGCATGCGCGCGCATGCGCGCCCAACCACGACCACAGTATAAGTGCTCTCCAGCAGACGCGTGTCTGACTCACGGTTGCCCACAGGTATCCGACACGCAGAACAAAACAACACGAAACAATGACTACCTGAAGCGAGGAACAAAGACACAACATCAGCACAGATCAGCGACCAAACGAGCCCCACAGTGGCACTTCCTCACAACCACTAACCTGAACTCCCGTCATGCCCTGCGGCGGCGACCGCGTCCGTGATCCGCCGCAATACTTTTCGCCACTAGATGGCAGCACAGCGCGTAGAGGGTGCATAGGATAAAAGCCTTTTTTTTCCCCACACCTGAAAAACGCAAATTTTTAGCTCAGTCGGTTAGCGCGTGGTGCTCGTAAGTTGATGGTCACGGGTTCGATACCCGTCATTGGCCACACGTTTTTTTTTTTTTTTTTAACTTAACTAACCCTAACCCTAACTTCACTAAGACGAGATAAAGACTAGATAACGGTTACCACGATACAACGCTACCTTCTGTAAATGAATTTTTCATTCCAAAAATCCAGCGGCCTCCGCTCAACACGTGACATTTGGTGACACCGATCACAGTGACTGAAACACATTGAAAGCAACGTTTTCCAACCACTGTGTCGCTGGACACCGAGACGCGCTCAGGTGTGCCGTGTGAACTCTCCAATTTCGGTAGTGGGTGTGAGGACCCCGTTCCTCAGCCCGTCGGAGGACGTAGACGTCTCCGTTAGGAATGTCAAGGACATCGTTGGGATGGCGACGATGACAAATCACGCACTCCCAGTCGTCGCTCTCGGGCACCGCAGGACGAGGATGATGTCTCAAGCAAAGGACACTGTGGATGACAGAGAGGGCTGTGGACCCCACTGGACCGCGTGGGACACTATATTGAAAAAGACTTGATAAATGGTTGCCGATTGCTCCAACAGCATGACAATGACAACTCTGACTTTTGTTTTCATTGTCATTTTATTTTTGCACTGAGCAAAAATGAGACGTTATTTATTTGGGGGATTTTGTGCGGAGAAAAAGCACACAATCACTGCTTATGTTTTGGTTTTTGCACTTAGAGAAATGGACATGACACATCACAGATCATCGCATATTTTTTAAAACTTGACAAAAACTAGATAAAGACTAGATAACGGTTACCACGATACAACGCTACCTTCTGTAAATGAATTTTTCATTCCAAAAATCCAGCGGCCTCCGCTCAACACGTGACATTTGGTGACACCAATCACAGTTTTTATTTATTTATTTTTTATTGATTGAGTGATTTGTTTGACAGGGACAATGAAAGTCATCTTTCATAGTTACAACATGAAAGATGCAGCTCATGCGACACATACAGAGTGTGTAGCAGAGAATGCTCCTTTTCAACTCCTGCCCCTGGTTGAGCTTTTCCCTGTAGTACATACAAATGATACAGAATGAATGAAATACACAACCCTAAAATACATGTTTACAACAGTGGTCTCCACGCACACACGCACACACACTATACATTATTTACAGACTCAGAGGTGCGTACATCTTTGGTTTGTTTTAAGCCACAACTTTAGCTTTGATGTGAACTCCTTAAACTCTGGTCTATTTTTGAGGTCAGTGGGCAGTGGGTTCCACAGTTTGGCCGTCTTTATGGAGAAAGCAGACCGAATAAACCTGGTCCTCCTGTGGGGGGGTCGCACAGTTCTTGTGGGAGGTGCTCCTGGTGACTCTATTGCTGTTTTGTCTAGGTTATGGATGCATTTGAATGTTAGCTTTACAGAGTATAGTTTAATGAAGTTTTCCAAATTTAGTCAATGATAGTTGTCGAGTATATTGCAGTGGTGATAACGGGTGTTTTTTTTTTTTGTCCATAATCTGTATTGCTTGATTTGGAATGTAGTGTCTTATTAGTTTGAAGCAGTTGAGATTACGATGAATAGTTTTGGATATTTTTCACATAGAGTGAATTCGAACACATTAAAACACATTAAAAGCAACGTTTTGCAACCACTGTGCCGCTGGACACCGAGACGCGAATTTGTATTGCTTGATTGTACAATGAACCAATGCACTTAGTGGCTGAGGGAGGTGCCTGGGTGCTGTCATTCAGCATGACATGTGGCAGAAGATCATCCATTGCATGTACAGCAAGGCCGCTTGATTTGGAATGTAGTGTCTTATTAGTTTGAAGCAGTTGAGATTACCATGAATAGTTTTGGATATTTTTCGCATAGAGTGAATTAAAACACATTAAAACACATTAAAAGCAACGTTTTTCAACCACTGTTCCGCTGGACACCGAGACGCGCTCAGGTGGGCCGCGTGAACTCTCCAATTTCGGCAGTTGGGTGTGAGGACGCCGTCCCTCGGCCTGTCGGAGGACGTAGACGCCTCCGGTAGGAATGTCAAGGACATCCGTCGGATGGCGACGATGACAAATCACGCACTCCCAGTCGTCGCTCTCGGGCACCGCAGGACGAGGATGATTTGGACGCAGTCAACACGTCAAACTCCTGAAATGTGTCGGAGTTTGTGTGATGTCTGTGTGATGACGTGCTCGGCGCGGGTGCCGCAAACCGTCCGGATGAGTGGCGAGCGGCGGGAGCTTACGCTTCGGCTTCTATGGTGACTTGAACGAGCCCATCCGTGACATTGCAACGGGACCGCACTCGTGATGTGTGTCACGTGCGCATGCGCGCGCATGCGCGCCCAACCACGACCACAGTATAAGTGCTCTCCAGCAGACGCGTGTCTGACTCACGGTTGCCCACAGGTATCCGACACGCAGAACAAAACAACACGAAACAATGACTACCTGAAGCGAGGAACAAAGACACAACATCAGCACAGATCAGCGACCAAACGAGCCCCACAGTGGCACTTCCTCACAACCACTAACCTGAACTCCCGTCATGCCCTGCGGCGGCGACCGCGTCCGTGATCCGCCGCAATACTTTTCGCCACTAGATGGCAGCACAGCGCGTAGAGGGTGCATAGGATAAAAGCCCTTTTTTTCCCCACACCTGAAAAACGCAAATTTTTAGCTCAGTCGGTTAGCGCGTGGTGCTCGTAAGTTGATGGTCACGGGTTCGATACCCGTCATTGGCCACACGTTTTTTTTTTTTTTTTTAACTTAACTAACCCTAACCCTAACTTCACTAAGACGAGATAAAGACTAGATAACGGTTACCACGATACAACGCTACCTTCTGTAAATGAATTTTTCATTCCAAAAATCCAGCGGCCTCCGCTCAACACGTGACATTTGGTGACACCGATCACAGTGACTGAAACACATTGAAAGCAACGTTTTCCAACCACTGTGTCGCTGGACACCGAGACGCGCTCAGGTGTGCCGTGTGAACTCTCCAATTTCGGTAGTGGGTGTGAGGACCCCGTTCCTCAGCCCGTCGGAGGACGTAGACGTCTCCGTTAGGAATGTCAAGGACATCGTTGGGATGGCGACGATGACAAATCACGCACTCCCAGTCGTCGCTCTCGGGCACCGCAGGACGAGGATGATGTCTCAAGCAAAGGACACTGTGGATGACAGAGAGGGCTGTGGACCCCACTGGACCGCGTGGGACACTATATTGAAAAAGACTTGATAAATGGTTGCCGATTGCTCCAACAGCATGACAATGACAACTCTGACTTTTGTTTTCATTGTCATTTTATTTTTGCACTGAGCAAAAATGAGACGTTATTTATTTGGGGGATTTTGTGCGGAGAAAAAGCACACAATCACTGCTTATGTTTTGGTTTTTGCACTTAGAGAAATGGACATGACACATCACAGATCATCGCATATTTTTTAAAACTTGACAAAAACTAGATAAAGACTAGATAACGGTTACCACGATACAACGCTACCTTCTGTAAATGAATTTTTCATTCCAAAAATCCAGCGGCCTCCGCTCAACACGTGACATTTGGTGACACCAATCACAGTTTTTATTTATTTATTTTTTATTGATTGAGTGATTTGTTTGACAGGGACAATGAAAGTCATCTTTCATAGTTACAACATGAAAGATGCAGCTCATGCGACACATACAGAGTGTGTAGCAGAGAATGCTCCTTTTCAACTCCTGTCCCTGGTTGAGCTTTTCCCTGTAGTACATACAAATGATACAGAATGAATGAAATACACAACCCTAAAATACATGTTTACAACAGTGGTCTCCACGCACACACGCACACACACTATACATTATTTACAGACTCAGAGGTGCGTACATCTTTGGTTTGTTTTAAGCCACAACTTTAGCTTTGATGTGAACTCCTTAAACTCTGGTCTATTTTTGAGGTCAGTGGGCAGTGGGTTCCACGGTTTGGCCGTCTTTATGGAGAAAGCAGACCGAATAAACCTGGTCCTCCTGTGGGGGGGTCGCACAGTTCTTGTGGGAGGTGCTCCTGGTGACTCTATTGCTGTTTTGTCTAGGTTATGGATGCATTTGAATGTTAGCTTTACAGAGTATAGTTTAATGAAGTTTTCCAAATTTAGTCAATGATAGTTGTCGAGTATATTGCAGTGGTGATAACGGGTGTTTTTTTTTTTTGTCCATAATCTGTATTGCTTGATTTGGAATGTAGTGTCTTATTAGTTTGAAGCAGTTGAGATTACGATGAATAGTTTTGGATATTTTTCACATAGAGTGAATTCGAACACATTAAAACACATTAAAAGCAACGTTTTGCAACCACTGTGCCGCTGGACACCGAGACGCGAATTTGTATTGCTTGATTGTACAATGAACCAATGCACTTAGTGGCTGAGGGAGGTGCCTGGGTGCTGTCATTCAGCATGACATGTGGCAGAAGATCATCCATTGCATGTACAGCAAGGCCGCTTGATTTGGAATGTAGTGTCTTATTAGTTTGAAGCAGTTGAGATTACCATGAATAGTTTTGGATATTTTTCGCATAGAGTGAATTAAAACACATTAAAACACATTAAAAGCAACGTTTTTCAACCACTGTTCCGCTGGACACCGAGACGCGCTCAGGTGGGCCGCGTGAACTCTCCAATTTCGGCAGTTGGGTGTGAGGACGCCGTCCCTCGGCCTGTCGGAGGACGTAGACGCCTCCGGTAGGAATGTCAAGGACATCCGTCGGATGGCGACGATGACAAATCACGCACTCCCAGTCGTCGCTCTCGGGCACCGCAGGACGAGGATGATTTGGACGCAGTCAACACGTCAAACTCCTGAAATGTGTCGGAGTTTGTGTGATGTCTGTGTGATGACGTGCTCGGCGCGGGTGCCGCAAACCGTCCGGATGAGTGGCGAGCGGCGGGAGCTTACGCTTCGGCTTCTATGGTGACTTGAACGAGCCCATCCGTGACATTGCAACGGGACCGCACTCGTGATGTGTGTCACGTGCGCATGCGCGCGCATGCGCGCCCAACCACGACCACATTATAAGTGCTCTCCAGCAGACGCGTGTCTGACTCACGGTTGCCCACAGGTATCCGACACGCAGAACAAAACAACACGAAACAATGACTACCTGAAGCGAGGAACAAAGACACAACATCAGCACAGATCAGCGACCAAACGAGCCCCACAGTGGCACTTCCTCACAACCACTAACCTGAACTCCCGTCATGCCCTGCGGCGGCGACCGCGTCCGTGATCCGCCGCAATACTTTTCGCCACTAGATGGCAGCACAGCGCGTAGAGGGTGCATAGGATAAAACCCCTTTTTTTCCCCACACCTGAAAAACGCAAATTTTTAGCTCAGTCGGTTAGCGCGTGGTGCTCGTAAGTTGATGGTCACGGGTTCGATACCCGTCATTGGCCACACGTTTTTTTTTTTTTTTTTAACTTAACTAACCCTAACCCTAACTTCACTAAGACGAGATAAAGACTAGATAACGGTTACCACGATACAACGCTACCTTCTGTAAATGAATTTTTCATTCCAAAAATCCAGCGGCCTCCGCTCAACACGTGACATTTGGTGACACCGATCACAGTGACTGAAACACATTGAAAGCAACGTTTTCCAACCACTGTGTCGCTGGACACCGAGACGCGCTCAGGTGTGCCGTGTGAACTCTCCAATTTCGGTAGTGGGTGTGAGGACCCCGTTCCTCAGCCCGTCGGAGGACGTAGACGTCTCCGTTAGGAATGTCAAGGACATCGTTGGGATGGCGACGATGACAAATCACGCACTCCCAGTCGTCGCTCTCGGGCACCGCAGGACGAGGATGATGTCTCAAGCAAAGGACACTGTGGATGACAGAGAGGGCTGTGGACCCCACTGGACCGCGTGGGACACTATATTGAAAAAGACTTGATAAATGGTTGCCGATTGCTCCAACAGCATGACAATGACAACTCTGACTTTTGTTTTCATTGTCATTTTATTTTTGCACTGAGCAAAAATGAGACGTTATTTATTTGGGGGATTTTGTGCGGAGAAAAAGCACACAATCACTGCTTATGTTTTGGTTTTTGCACTTAGAGAAATGGACATGACACATCACAGATCATCGCATATTTTTTAAAACTTGACAAAAACTAGATAAAGACTAGATAACGGTTACCACGATACAACGCTACCTTCTGTAAATGAATTTTTCATTCCAAAAATCCAGCGGCCTCCGCTCAACACGTGACATTTGGTGACACCAATCACAGTTTTTATTTATTTATTTTTTATTGATTGAGTGATTTGTTTGACAGGGACAATGAAAGTCATCTTTCATAGTTACAACATGAAAGATGCAGCTCATGCGACACATACAGAGTGTGTAGCAGAGAATGCTCCTTTTCAACTCCTGTCCCTGGTTGAGCTTTTCCCTGTAGTACATACAAATGATACAGAATGAATGAAATACACAACCCTAAAATACATGTTTACAACAGTGGTCTCCACGCACACACGCACACACACTATACATTATTTACAGACTCAGAGGTGCGTACATCTTTGGTTTGTTTTAAGCCACAACTTTAGCTTTGATGTGAACTCCTTAAACTCTGGTCTATTTTTGAGGTCAGTGGGCAGTGGGTTCCACAGTTTGGCCGTCTTTATGGAGAAAGCAGACCGAATAAACCTGGTCCTCCTGTGGGGGGGTCGCACAGTTCTTGTGGGAGGTGCTCCTGGTGACTCTATTGCTGTTTTGTCTAGGTTATGGATGCATTTGAATGTTAGCTTTACAGAGTATAGTTTAATGAAGTTTTCCAAATTTAGTCAATGATAGTTGTCGAGTATATTGCAGTGGTGATAACGGGTGTTTTTTTTTTTTGTCCATAATCTGTATTGCTTGATTTGGAATGTAGTGTCTTATTAGTTTGAAGCAGTTGAGATTACGATGAATAGTTTTGGATATTTTTCACATAGAGTGAATTCGAACACATTAAAACACATTAAAAGCAACGTTTTGCAACCACTGTGCCGCTGGACACCGAGACGCGAATTTGTATTGCTTGATTGTACAATGAACCAATGCACTTAGTGGCTGAGGGAGGTGCCTGGGTGCTGTCATTCAGCATGACATGTGGCAGAAGATCATCCATTGCATGTACAGCAAGGCCGCTTGATTTGGAATGTAGTGTCTTATTAGTTTGAAGCAGTTGAGATTACCATGAATAGTTTTGGATATTTTTCGCATAGAGTGAATTAAAACACATTAAAACACATTAAAAGCAACGTTTTTCAACCACTGTTCCGCTGGACACCGAGACGCGCTCAGGTGGGCCGCGTGAACTCTCCAATTTCGGCAGTTGGGTGTGAGGACGCCGTCCCTCGGCCTGTCGGAGGACGTAGACGCCTCCGGTAGGAATGTCAAGGACATCCGTCGGATGGCGACGATGACAAATCACGCACTCCCAGTCGTCGCTCTCGGGCACCGCAGGACGAGGATGATTTGGACGCAGTCAACACGTCAAACTCCTGAAATGTGTCGGAGTTTGTGTGATGTCTGTGTGATGACGTGCTCGGCGCGGGTGCCGCAAACCGTCCGGATGAGTGGCGAGCGGCGGGAGCTTACGCTTCGGCTTCTATGGTGACTTGAACGAGCCCATCCGTGACATTGCAACGGGACCGCACTCGTGATGTGTGTCACGTGCGCATGCGCGCGCATGCGCGCCCAACCACGACCACATTATAAGTGCTCTCCAGCAGACGCGTGTCTGACTCACGGTTGCCCACAGGTATCCGACACGCAGAACAAAACAACACGAAACAATGACTACCTGAAGCGAGGAACAAAGACACAACATCAGCACAGATCAGCGACCAAACGAGCCCCACAGTGGCACTTCCTCACAACCACTAACCTGAACTCCCGTCATGCCCTGCGGCGGCGACCGCGTCCGTGATCCGCCGCAATACTTTTCGCCACTAGATGGCAGCACAGCGCGTAGAGGGTGCATAGGATAAAACCCCTTTTTTTCCCCACACCTGAAAAACGCAAATTTTTAGCTCAGTCGGTTAGCGCGTGGTGCTCGTAAGTTGATGGTCACGGGTTCGATACCCGTCATTGGCCAAACGTTTTTTTTTTTTTTTTTAACTTAACTAACCCTAACCCTAACTTCACTAAGACGAGATAAAGACTAGATAACGGTTACCACGATACAACGCTACCTTCTGTAAATGAATTTTTCATTCCAAAAATCCAGCGGCCTCCGCTCAACACGTGACATTTGGTGACACCGATCACAGTGACTGAAACACATTGAAAGCAACGTTTTCCAACCACTGTGTCGCTGGACACCGAGACGCGCTCAGGTGTGCCGTGTGAACTCTCCAATTTCGGTAGTGGGTGTGAGGACCCCGTTCCTCAGCCCGTCGGAGGACGTAGACGTCTCCGTTAGGAATGTCAAGGACATCGTTGGGATGGCGACGATGACAAATCACGCACTCCCAGTCGTCGCTCTCGGGCACCGCAGGACGAGGATGATGTCTCAAGCAAAGGACACTGTGGATGACAGAGAGGGCTGTGGACCCCACTGGACCGCGTGGGACACTATATTGAAAAAGACTTGATAAATGGTTGCCGATTGCTCCAACAGCATGACAATGACAACTCTGACTTTTGTTTTCATTGTCATTTTATTTTTGCACTGAGCAAAAATGAGACGTTATTTATTTGGGGGATTTTGTGCGGAGAAAAAGCACACAATCACTGCTTATGTTTTGGTTTTTGCACTTAGAGAAATGGACATGACACATCACAGATCATCGCATATTTTTTAAAACTTGACAAAAACTAGATAAAGACTAGATAACGGTTACCACGATACAACGCTACCTTCTGTAAATGAATTTTTCATTCCAAAAATCCAGCGGCCTCCGCTCAACACGTGACATTTGGTGACACCAATCACAGTTTTTATTTATTTATTTTTTATTGATTGAGTGATTTGTTTGACAGGGACAATGAAAGTCATCTTTCATAGTTACAACATGAAAGATGCAGCTCATGCGACACATACAGAGTGTGTAGCAGAGAATGCTCCTTTTCAACTCCTGTCCCTGGTTGAGCTTTTCCCTGTAGTACATACAAATGATACAGAATGAATGAAATACACAACCCTAAAATACATGTTTACAACAGTGGTCTCCACGCACACACGCACACACACTATACATTATTTACAGACTCAGAGGTGCGTACATCTTTGGTTTGTTTTAAGCCACAACTTTAGCTTTGATGTGAACTCCTTAAACTCTGGTCTATTTTTGAGGTCAGTGGGCAGTGGGTTCCACAGTTTGGCCGTCTTTATGGAGAAAGCAGACCGAATAAACCTGGTCCTCCTGTGGGGGGGTCGCACAGTTCTTGTGGGAGGTGCTCCTGGTGACTCTATTGCTGTTTTGTCTAGGTTATGGATGCATTTGAATGTTAGCTTTACAGAGTATAGTTTAATGAAGTTTTCCAAATTTAGTCAATGATAGTTGTCGAGTATATTGCAGTGGTGATAACGGGTGTTTTTTTTTTTTGTCCATAATCTGTATTGCTTGATTTGGAATGTAGTGTCTTATTAGTTTGAAGCAGTTGAGATTACGATGAATAGTTTTGGATATTTTTCACATAGAGTGAATTCGAACACATTAAAACACATTAAAAGCAACGTTTTGCAACCACTGTGCCGCTGGACACCGAGACGCGAATTTGTATTGCTTGATTGTACAATGAACCAATGCACTTAGTGGCTGAGGGAGGTGCCTGGGTGCTGTCATTCAGCATGACATGTGGCAGAAGATCATCCATTGCATGTACAGCAAGGCCGCTTGATTTGGAATGTAGTGTCTTATTAGTTTGAAGCAGTTGAGATTACCATGAATAGTTTTGGATATTTTTCGCATAGAGTGAATTAAAACACATTAAAACACATTAAAAGCAACGTTTTTCAACCACTGTTCCGCTGGACACCGAGACGCGCTCAGGTGGGCCGCGTGAACTCTCCAATTTCGGCAGTTGGGTGTGAGGACGCCGTCCCTCGGCCTGTCGGAGGACGTAGACGCCTCCGGTAGGAATGTCAAGGACATCCGTCGGATGGCGACGATGACAAATCACGCACTCCCAGTCGTCGCTCTCGGGCACCGCAGGACGAGGATGATTTGGACGCAGTCAACACGTCAAACTCCTGAAATGTGTCGGAGTTTGTGTGATGTCTGTGTGATGACGTGCTCGGCGCGGGTGCCGCAAACCGTCCGGATGAGTGGCGAGCGGCGGGAGCTTACGCTTCGGCTTCTATGGTGACTTGAACGAGCCCATCCGTGACATTGCAACGGGACCGCACTCGTGATGTGTGTCACGTGCGCATGCGCGCGCATGCGCGCCCAACCACGACCACATTATAAGTGCTCTCCAGCAGACGCGTGTCTGACTCACGGTTGCCCACAGGTATCCGACACGCAGAACAAAACAACACGAAACAATGACTACCTGAAGCGAGGAACAAAGACACAACATCAGCACAGATCAGCGACCAAACGAGCCCCACAGTGGCACTTCCTCACAACCACTAACCTGAACTCCCGTCATGCCCTGCGGCGGCGACCGCGTCCGTGATCCGCCGCAATACTTTTCGCCACTAGATGGCAGCACAGCGCGTAGAGGGTGCATAGGATAAAACCCCTTTTTTTCCCCACACCTGAAAAACGCAAATTTTTAGCTCAGTCGGTTAGCGCGTGGTGCTCGTAAGTTGATGGTCACGGGTTCGATACCCGTCATTGGCCAAACGTTTTTTTTTTTTTTTTTAACTTAACTAACCCTAACCCTAACTTCACTAAGACGAGATAAAGACTAGATAACGGTTACCACGATACAACGCTACCTTCTGTAAATGAATTTTTCATTCCAAAAATCCAGCGGCCTCCGCTCAACACGTGACATTTGGTGACACCGATCACAGTGACTGAAACACATTGAAAGCAACGTTTTCCAACCACTGTGTCGCTGGACACCGAGACGCGCTCAGGTGTGCCGTGTGAACTCTCCAATTTCGGTAGTGGGTGTGAGGACCCCGTTCCTCAGCCCGTCGGAGGACGTAGACGTCTCCGTTAGGAATGTCAAGGACATCGTTGGGATGGCGACGATGACAAATCACGCACTCCCAGTCGTCGCTCTCGGGCACCGCAGGACGAGGATGATGTCTCAAGCAAAGGACACTGTGGATGACAGAGAGGGCTGTGGACCCCACTGGACCGCGTGGGACACTATATTGAAAAAGACTTGATAAATGGTTGCCGATTGCTCCAACAGCATGACAATGACAACTCTGACTTTTGTTTTCATTGTCATTTTATTTTTGCACTGAGCAAAAATGAGACGTTATTTATTTGGGGGATTTTGTGCGGAGAAAAAGCACACAATCACTGCTTATGTTTTGGTTTTTGCACTTAGAGAAATGGACATGACACATCACAGATCATCGCATATTTTTTAAAACTTGACAAAAACTAGATAAAGACTAGATAACGGTTACCACGATACAACGCTACCTTCTGTAAATGAATTTTTCATTCCAAAAATCCAGCGGCCTCCGCTCAACACGTGACATTTGGTGACACCAATCACAGTTTTTATTTATTTATTTTTTATTGATTGAGTGATTTGTTTGACAGGGACAATGAAAGTCATCTTTCATAGTTACAACATGAAAGATGCAGCTCATGCGACACATACAGAGTGTGTAGCAGAGAATGCTCCTTTTCAACTCCTGTCCCTGGTTGAGCTTTTCCCTGTAGTACATACAAATGATACAGAATGAATGAAATACACAACCCTAAAATACATGTTTACAACAGTGGTCTCCACGCACACACGCACACACACTATACATTATTTACAGACTCAGAGGTGCGTACATCTTTGGTTTGTTTTAAGCCACAACTTTAGCTTTGATGTGAACTCCTTAAACTCTGGTCTATTTTTGAGGTCAGTGGGCAGTGGGTTCCACAGTTTGGCCGTCTTTATGGAGAAAGCAGACCGAATAAACCTGGTCCTCCTGTGGGGGGGTCGCACAGTTCTTGTGGGAGGTGCTCCTGGTGACTCTATTGCTGTTTTGTCTAGGTTATGGATGCATTTGAATGTTAGCTTTACAGAGTATAGTTTAATGAAGTTTTCCAAATTTAGTCAATGATAGTTGTCGAGTATATTGCAGTGGTGATAACGGGTGTTTTTTTTTTTTGTCCATAATCTGTATTGCTTGATTTGGAATGTAGTGTCTTATTAGTTTGAAGCAGTTGAGATTACGATGAATAGTTTTGGATATTTTTCACATAGAGTGAATTCGAACACATTAAAACACATTAAAAGCAACGTTTTGCAACCACTGTGCCGCTGGACACCGAGACGCGAATTTGTATTGCTTGATTGTACAATGAACCAATGCACTTAGTGGCTGAGGGAGGTGCCTGGGTGCTGTCATTCAGCATGACATGTGGCAGAAGATCATCCATTGCATGTACAGCAAGGCCGCTTGATTTGGAATGTAGTGTCTTATTAGTTTGAAGCAGTTGAGATTACCATGAATAGTTTTGGATATTTTTCGCATAGAGTGAATTAAAACACATTAAAACACATTAAAAGCAACGTTTTTCAACCACTGTTCCGCTGGACACCGAGACGCGCTCAGGTGGGCCGCGTGAACTCTCCAATTTCGGCAGTTGGGTGTGAGGACGCCGTCCCTCGGCCTGTCGGAGGACGTAGACGCCTCCGGTAGGAATGTCAAGGACATCCGTCGGATGGCGACGATGACAAATCACGCACTCCCAGTCGTCGCTCTCGGGCACCGCAGGACGAGGATGATTTGGACGCAGTCAACACGTCAAACTCCTGAAATGTGTCGGAGTTTGTGTGATGTCTGTGTGATGACGTGCTCGGCGCGGGTGCCGCAAACCGTCCGGATGAGTGGCGAGCGGCGGGAGCTTACGCTTCGGCTTCTATGGTGACTTGAACGAGCCCATCCGTGACATTGCAACGGGACCGCACTCGTGATGTGTGTCACGTGCGCATGCGCGCGCATGCGCGCCCAACCACGACCACATTATAAGTGCTCTCCAGCAGACGCGTGTCTGACTCACGGTTGCCCACAGGTATCCGACACGCAGAACAAAACAACACGAAACAATGACTACCTGAAGCGAGGAACAAAGACACAACATCAGCACAGATCAGCGACCAAACGAGCCCCACAGTGGCACTTCCTCACAACCACTAACCTGAACTCCCGTCATGCCCTGCGGCGGCGACCGCGTCCGTGATCCGCCGCAATACTTTTCGCCACTAGATGGCAGCACAGCGCGTAGAGGGTGCATAGGATAAAACCCCTTTTTTTCCCCACACCTGAAAAACGCAAATTTTTAGCTCAGTCGGTTAGCGCGTGGTGCTCGTAAGTTGATGGTCACGGGTTCGATACCCGTCATTGGCCAAACGTTTTTTTTTTTTTTTTTAACTTAACTAACCCTAACCCTAACTTCACTAAGACGAGATAAAGACTAGATAACGGTTACCACGATACAACGCTACCTTCTGTAAATGAATTTTTCATTCCAAAAATCCAGCGGCCTCCGCTCAACACGTGACATTTGGTGACACCGATCACAGTGACTGAAACACATTGAAAGCAACGTTTTCCAACCACTGTGTCGCTGGACACCGAGACGCGCTCAGGTGTGCCGTGTGAACTCTCCAATTTCGGTAGTGGGTGTGAGGACCCCGTTCCTCAGCCCGTCGGAGGACGTAGACGTCTCCGTTAGGAATGTCAAGGACATCGTTGGGATGGCGACGATGACAAATCACGCACTCCCAGTCGTCGCTCTCGGGCACCGCAGGACGAGGATGATGTCTCAAGCAAAGGACACTGTGGATGACAGAGAGGGCTGTGGACCCCACTGGACCGCGTGGGACACTATATTGAAAAAGACTTGATAAATGGTTGCCGATTGCTCCAACAGCATGACAATGACAACTCTGACTTTTGTTTTCATTGTCATTTTATTTTTGCACTGAGCAAAAATGAGACGTTATTTATTTGGGGGATTTTGTGCGGAGAAAAAGCACACAATCACTGCTTATGTTTTGGTTGTTGCACTTAGAGAAATGGACATGACACATCACAGATCATCGCATATTTTTTAAAACTTGACAAAAACTAGATAAAGACTAGATAACGGTTACCACGATACAACGCTACCTTCTGTAAATGAATTTTTCATTCCAAAAATCCAGCGGCCTCCGCTCAACACGTGACATTTGGTGACACCAATCACAGTTTTTATTTATTTATTTTTTATTGATTGAGTGATTTGTTTGACAGGGACAATGAAAGTCATCTTTCATAGTTACAACATGAAAGATGCAGCTCATGCGACACATACAGAGTGTGTAGCAGAGAATGCTCCTTTTCAACTCCTGTCCCTGGTTGAGCTTTTCCCTGTAGTACATACAAATGATACAGAATGAATGAAATACACAACCCTAAAATACATGTTTACAACAGTGGTCTCCACGCACACACGCACACACACTATACATTATTTACAGACTCAGAGGTGCGTACATCTTTGGTTTGTTTTAAGCCACAACTTTAGCTTTGATGTGAACTCCTTAAACTCTGGTCTATTTTTGAGGTCAGTGGGCAGTGGGTTCCACAGTTTGGCCGTCTTTATGGAGAAAGCAGACCGAATAAACCTGGTCCTCCTGTGGGGGGGTCGCACAGTTCTTGTGGGAGGTGCTCCTGGTGACTCTATTGCTGTTTTGTCTAGGTTATGGATGCATTTGAATGTTAGCTTTACAGAGTATAGTTTAATGAAGTTTTCCAAATTTAGTCAATGATAGTTGTCGAGTATATTGCAGTGGTGATAACGGGTGTTGTTTTTTTTTGTCCATAATCTGTATTGCTTGATTTGGAATGTAGTGTCTTATTAGTTTGAAGCAGTTGAGATTACGATGAATAGTTTTGGATATTTTTCACATAGAGTGAATTCGAACACATTAAAACACATTAAAAGCAACGTTTTGCAACCACTGTGCCGCTGGACACCGAGACGCGAATTTGTATTGCTTGATTGTACAATGAACCAATGCACTTAGTGGCTGAGGGAGGTGCCTGGGTGCTGTCATTCAGCATGACATGTGGCAGAAGATCATCCATTGCATGTACAGCAAGGCCGCTTGATTTGGAATGTAGTGTCTTATTAGTTTGAAGCAGTTGAGATTACCATGAATAGTTTTGGATATTTTTCGCATAGAGTGAATTAAAACACATTAAAACACATTAAAAGCAACGTTTTTCAACCACTGTTCCGCTGGACACCGAGACGCGCTCAGGTGGGCCGCGTGAACTCTCCAATTTCGGCAGTTGGGTGTGAGGACGCCGTCCCTCGGCCTGTCGGAGGACGTAGACGCCTCCGGTAGGAATGTCAAGGACATCCGTCGGATGGCGACGATGACAAATCACGCACTCCCAGTCGTCGCTCTCGGGCACCGCAGGACGAGGATGATTTGGACGCAGTCAACACGTCAAACTCCTGAAATGTGTCGGAGTTTGTGTGATGTCTGTGTGATGACGTGCTCGGCGCGGGTGCCGCAAACCGTCCGGATGAGTGGCGAGCGGCGGGAGCTTACGCTTCGGCTTCTATGGTGACTTGAACGAGCCCATCCGTGACATTGCAACGGGACCGCACTCGTGATGTGTGTCACGTGCGCATGCGCGCGCATGCGCGCCCAACCACGACCACATTATAAGTGCTCTCCAGCAGACGCGTGTCTGACTCACGGTTGCCCACAGGTATCCGACACGCAGAACAAAACAACACGAAACAATGACTACCTGAAGCGAGGAACAAAGACACAACATCAGCACAGATCAGCGACCAAACGAGCCCCACAGTGGCACTTCCTCACAACCACTAACCTGAACTCCCGTCATGCCCTGCGGCGGCGACCGCGTCCGTGATCCGCCGCAATACTTTTCGCCACTAGATGGCAGCACAGCGCGTAGAGGGTGCATAGGATAAAACCCCTTTTTTTCCCCACACCTGAAAAACGCAAATTTTTAGCTCAGTCGGTTAGCGCGTGGTGCTCGTAAGTTGATGGTCACGGGTTCGATACCCGTCATTGGCCAAACGTTTTTTTTTTTTTTTTTAACTTAACTAACCCTAACCCTAACTTCACTAAGACGAGATAAAGACTAGATAACGGTTACCACGATACAACGCTACCTTCTGTAAATGAATTTTTCATTCCAAAAATCCAGCGGCCTCCGCTCAACACGTGACATTTGGTGACACCGATCACAGTGACTGAAACACATTGAAAGCAACGTTTTCCAACCACTGTGTCGCTGGACACCGAGACGCGCTCAGGTGTGCCGTGTGAACTCTCCAATTTCGGTAGTGGGTGTGAGGACCCCGTTCCTCAGCCCGTCGGAGGACGTAGACGTCTCCGTTAGGAATGTCAAGGACATCGTTGGGATGGCGACGATGACAAATCACGCACTCCCAGTCGTCGCTCTCGGGCACCGCAGGACGAGGATGATGTCTCAAGCAAAGGACACTGTGGATGACAGAGAGGGCTGTGGACCCCACTGGACCGCGTGGGACACTATATTGAAAAAGACTTGATAAATGGTTGCCGATTGCTCCAACAGCATGACAATGACAACTCTGACTTTTGTTTTCATTGTCATTTTATTTTTGCACTGAGCAAAAATGAGACGTTATTTATTTGGGGGATTTTGTGCGGAGAAAAAGCACACAATCACTGCTTATGTTTTGGTTTTTGCACTTAGAGAAATGGACATGACACATCACAGATCATCGCATATTTTTTAAAACTTGACAAAAACTAGATAAAGACTAGATAACGGTTACCACGATACAACGCTACCTTCTGTAAATGAATTTTTCATTCCAAAAATCCAGCGGCCTCCGCTCAACACGTGACATTTGGTGACACCAATCACAGTTTTTATTTATTTATTTTTTATTGATTGAGTGATTTGTTTGACAGGGACAATGAAAGTCATCTTTCATAGTTACAACATGAAAGATGCAGCTCATGCGACACATACAGAGTGTGTAGCAGAGAATGCTCCTTTTCAACTCCTGTCCCTGGTTGAGCTTTTCCCTGTAGTACATACAAATGATACAGAATGAATGAAATACACAACCCTAAAATACATGTTTACAACAGTGGTCTCCACGCACACACGCACACACACTATACATTATTTACAGACTCAGAGGTGCGTACATCTTTGGTTTGTTTTAAGCCACAACTTTAGCTTTGATGTGAACTCCTTAAACTCTGGTCTATTTTTGAGGTCAGTGGGCAGTGGGTTCCACAGTTTGGCCGTCTTTATGGAGAAAGCAGACCGAATAAACCTGGTCCTCCTGTGGGGGGGTCGCACAGTTCTTGTGGGAGGTGCTCCTGGTGACTCTATTGCTGTTTTGTCTAGGTTATGGATGCATTTGAATGTTAGCTTTACAGAGTATAGTTTAATGAAGTTTTCCAAATTTAGTCAATGATAGTTGTCGAGTATATTGCAGTGGTGATAACGGGTGTTTTTTTTTTTTGTCCATAATCTGTATTGCTTGATTTGGAATGTAGTGTCTTATTAGTTTGAAGCAGTTGAGATTACGATGAATAGTTTTGGATATTTTTCACATAGAGTGAATTCGAACACATTAAAACACATTAAAAGCAACGTTTTGCAACCACTGTGCCGCTGGACACCGAGACGCGAATTTGTATTGCTTGATTGTACAATGAACCAATGCACTTAGTGGCTGAGGGAGGTGCCTGGGTGCTGTCATTCAGCATGACATGTGGCAGAAGATCATCCATTGCATGTACAGCAAGGCCGCTTGATTTGGAATGTAGTGTCTTATTAGTTTGAAGCAGTTGAGATTACCATGAATAGTTTTGGATATTTTTCGCATAGAGTGAATTAAAACACATTAAAACACATTAAAAGCAACGTTTTTCAACCACTGTTCCGCTGGACACCGAGACGCGCTCAGGTGGGCCGCGTGAACTCTCCAATTTCGGCAGTTGGGTGTGAGGACGCCGTCCCTCGGCCTGTCGGAGGACGTAGACGCCTCCGGTAGGAATGTCAAGGACATCCGTCGGATGGCGACGATGACAAATCACGCACTCCCAGTCGTCGCTCTCGGGCACCGCAGGACGAGGATGATTTGGACGCAGTCAACACGTCAAACTCCTGAAATGTGTCGGAGTTTGTGTGATGTCTGTGTGATGACGTGCTCGGCGCGGGTGCCGCAAACCGTCCGGATGAGTGGCGAGCGGCGGGAGCTTACGCTTCGGCTTCTATGGTGACTTGAACGAGCCCATCCGTGACATTGCAACGGGACCGCACTCGTGATGTGTGTCACGTGCGCATGCGCGCGCATGCGCGCCCAACCACGACCACATTATAAGTGCTCTCCAGCAGACGCGTGTCTGACTCACGGTTGCCCACAGGTATCCGACACGCAGAACAAAACAACACGAAACAATGACTACCTGAAGCGAGGAACAAAGACACAACATCAGCACAGATCAGCGACCAAACGAGCCCCACAGTGGCACTTCCTCACAACCACTAACCTGAACTCCCGTCATGCCCTGCGGCGGCGACCGCGTCCGTGATCCGCCGCAATACTTTTCGCCACTAGATGGCAGCACAGCGCGTAGAGGGTGCATAGGATAAAAGCCCTTTTTTTCCCCACACCTGAAAAACGCAAATTTTTAGCTCAGTCGGTTAGCGCGTGGTGCTCGTAAGTTGATGGTCACGGGTTCGATACCCGTCATTGGCCACACGTTTTTTTTTTTTTTTTTAACTTAACTAACCCTAACCCTAACTTCACTAAGACGAGATAAAGACTAGATAACGGTTACCACGATACAACGCTACCTTCTGTAAATGAATTTTTCATTCCAAAAATCCAGCGGCCTCCGCTCAACACGTGACATTTGGTGACACCGATCACAGTGACTGAAACACATTGAAAGCAACGTTTTCCAACCACTGTGTCGCTGGACACCGAGACGCGCTCAGGTGTGCCGTGTGAACTCTCCAATTTCGGTAGTGGGTGTGAGGACCCCGTTCCTCAGCCCGTCGGAGGACGTAGACGTCTCCGTTAGGAATGTCAAGGACATCGTTGGGATGGCGACGATGACAAATCACGCACTCCCAGTCGTCGCTCTCGGGCACCGCAGGACGAGGATGATGTCTCAAGCAAAGGACACTGTGGATGACAGAGAGGGCTGTGGACCCCACTGGACCGCGTGGGACACTATATTGAAAAAGACTTGATAAATGGTTGCCGATTGCTCCAACAGCATGACAATGACAACTCTGACTTTTGTTTTCATTGTCATTTTATTTTTGCACTGAGCAAAAATGAGACGTTATTTATTTGGGGGATTTTGTGCGGAGAAAAAGCACACAATCACTGCTTATGTTTTGGTTTTTGCACTTAGAGAAATGGACATGACACATCACAGATCATCGCATATTTTTTAAAACTTGACAAAAACTAGATAAAGACTAGATAACGGTTACCACGATACAACGCTACCTTCTGTAAATGAATTTTTCATTCCAAAAATCCAGCGGCCTCCGCTCAACACGTGACATTTGGTGACACCAATCACAGTTTTTATTTATTTATTTTTTATTGATTGAGTGATTTGTTTGACAGGGACAATGAAAGTCATCTTTCATAGTTACAACATGAAAGATGCAGCTCATGCGACACATACAGAGTGTGTAGCAGAGAATGCTCCTTTTCAACTCCTGTCCCTGGTTGAGCTTTTCCCTGTAGTACATACAAATGATACAGAATGAATGAAATACACAACCCTAAAATACATGTTTACAACAGTGGTCTCCACGCACACACGCACACACACTATACATTATTTACAGACTCAGAGGTGCGTACATCTTTGGTTTGTTTTAAGCCACAACTTTAGCTTTGATGTGAACTCCTTAAACTCTGGTCTATTTTTGAGGTCAGTGGGCAGTGGGTTCCACAGTTTGGCCGTCTTTATGGAGAAAGCAGACCGAATAAACCTGGTCCTCCTGTGGGGGGGTCGCACAGTTCTTGTGGGAGGTGCTCCTGGTGACTCTATTGCTGTTTTGTCTAGGTTATGGATGCATTTGAATGTTAGCTTTACAGAGTATAGTTTAATGAAGTTTTCCAAATTTAGTCAATGATAGTTGTCGAGTATATTGCAGTGGTGATAACGGGTGTTTTTTTTTTTTGTCCATAATCTGTATTGCTTGATTTGGAATGTAGTGTCTTATTAGTTTGAAGCAGTTGAGATTACGATGAATAGTTTTGGATATTTTTCACATAGAGTGAATTCGAACACATTAAAACACATTAAAAGCAACGTTTTGCAACCACTGTGCCGCTGGACACCGAGACGCGAATTTGTATTGCTTGATTGTACAATGAACCAATGCACTTAGTGGCTGAGGGAGGTGCCTGGGTGCTGTCATTCAGCATGACATGTGGCAGAAGATCATCCATTGCATGTACAGCAAGGCCGCTTGATTTGGAATGTAGTGTCTTATTAGTTTGAAGCAGTTGAGATTACCATGAATAGTTTTGGATATTTTTCGCATAGAGTGAATTAAAACACATTAAAACACATTAAAAGCAACGTTTTTCAACCACTGTTCCGCTGGACACCGAGACGCGCTCAGGTGGGCCGCGTGAACTCTCCAATTTCGGCAGTTGGGTGTGAGGACGCCGTCCCTCGGCCTGTCGGAGGACGTAGACGCCTCCGGTAGGAATGTCAAGGACATCCGTCGGATGGCGACGATGACAAATCACGCACTCCCAGTCGTCGCTCTCGGGCACCGCAGGACGAGGATGATTTGGACGCAGTCAACACGTCAAACTCCTGAAATGTGTCGGAGTTTGTGTGATGTCTGTGTGATGACGTGCTCGGCGCGGGTGCCGCAAACCGTCCGGATGAGTGGCGAGCGGCGGGAGCTTACGCTTCGGCTTCTATGGTGACTTGAACGAGCCCATCCGTGACATTGCAACGGGACCGCACTCGTGATGTGTGTCACGTGCGCATGCGCGCGCATGCGCGCCCAACCACGACCACATTATAAGTGCTCTCCAGCAGACGCGTGTCTGACTCACGGTTGCCCACAGGTATCCGACACGCAGAACAAAACAACACGAAACAATGACTACCTGAAGCGAGGAACAAAGACACAACATCAGCACAGATCAGCGACCAAACGAGCCCCACAGTGGCACTTCCTCACAACCACTAACCTGAACTCCCGTCATGCCCTGCGGCGGCGACCGCGTCCGTGATCCGCCGCAATACTTTTCGCCACTAGATGGCAGCACAGCGCGTAGAGGGTGCATAGGATAAAACCCCTTTTTTTCCCCACACCTGAAAAACGCAAATTTTTAGCTCAGTCGGTTAGCGCGTGGTGCTCGTAAGTTGATGGTCACGGGTTCGATACCCGTCATTGGCCAAACGTTTTTTTTTTTTTTTTTAACTTAACTAACCCTAACCCTAACTTCACTAAGACGAGATAAAGACTAGATAACGGTTACCACGATACAACGCTACCTTCTGTAAATGAATTTTTCATTCCAAAAATCCAGCGGCCTCCGCTCAACACGTGACATTTGGTGACACCGATCACAGTGACTGAAACACATTGAAAGCAACGTTTTCCAACCACTGTGTCGCTGGACACCGAGACGCGCTCAGGTGTGCCGTGTGAACTCTCCAATTTCGGTAGTGGGTGTGAGGACCCCGTTCCTCAGCCCGTCGGAGGACGTAGACGTCTCCGTTAGGAATGTCAAGGACATCGTTGGGATGGCGACGATGACAAATCACGCACTCCCAGTCGTCGCTCTCGGGCACCGCAGGACGAGGATGATGTCTCAAGCAAAGGACACTGTGGATGACAGAGAGGGCTGTGGACCCCACTGGACCGCGTGGGACACTATATTGAAAAAGACTTGATAAATGGTTGCCGATTGCTCCAACAGCATGACAATGACAACTCTGACTTTTGTTTTCATTGTCATTTTATTTTTGCACTGAGCAAAAATGAGACGTTATTTATTTGGGGGATTTTGTGCGGAGAAAAAGCACACAATCACTGCTTATGTTTTGGTTGTTGCACTTAGAGAAATGGACATGACACATCACAGATCATCGCATATTTTTTAAAACTTGACAAAAACTAGATAAAGACTAGATAACGGTTACCACGATACAACGCTACCTTCTGTAAATGAATTTTTCATTCCAAAAATCCAGCGGCCTCCGCTCAACACGTGACATTTGGTGACACCAATCACAGTTTTTATTTATTTATTTTTTATTGATTGAGTGATTTGTTTGACAGGGACAATGAAAGTCATCTTTCATAGTTACAACATGAAAGATGCAGCTCATGCGACACATACAGAGTGTGTAGCAGAGAATGCTCCTTTTCAACTCCTGTCCCTGGTTGAGCTTTTCCCTGTAGTACATACAAATGATACAGAATGAATGAAATACACAACCCTAAAATACATGTTTACAACAGTGGTCTCCACGCACACACGCACACACACTATACATTATTTACAGACTCAGAGGTGCGTACATCTTTGGTTTGTTTTAAGCCACAACTTTAGCTTTGATGTGAACTCCTTAAACTCTGGTCTATTTTTGAGGTCAGTGGGCAGTGGGTTCCACAGTTTGGCCGTCTTTATGGAGAAAGCAGACCGAATAAACCTGGTCCTCCTGTGGGGGGGTCGCACAGTTCTTGTGGGAGGTGCTCCTGGTGACTCTATTGCTGTTTTGTCTAGGTTATGGATGCATTTGAATGTTAGCTTTACAGAGTATAGTTTAATGAAGTTTTCCAAATTTAGTCAATGATAGTTGTCGAGTATATTGCAGTGGTGATAACGGGTGTTGTTTTTTTTTGTCCATAATCTGTATTGCTTGATTTGGAATGTAGTGTCTTATTAGTTTGAAGCAGTTGAGATTACGATGAATAGTTTTGGATATTTTTCACATAGAGTGAATTCGAACACATTAAAACACATTAAAAGCAACGTTTTGCAACCACTGTGCCGCTGGACACCGAGACGCGAATTTGTATTGCTTGATTGTACAATGAACCAATGCACTTAGTGGCTGAGGGAGGTGCCTGGGTGCTGTCATTCAGCATGACATGTGGCAGAAGATCATCCATTGCATGTACAGCAAGGCCGCTTGATTTGGAATGTAGTGTCTTATTAGTTTGAAGCAGTTGAGATTACCATGAATAGTTTTGGATATTTTTCGCATAGAGTGAATTAAAACACATTAAAACACATTAAAAGCAACGTTTTTCAACCACTGTTCCGCTGGACACCGAGACGCGCTCAGGTGGGCCGCGTGAACTCTCCAATTTCGGCAGTTGGGTGTGAGGACGCCGTCCCTCGGCCTGTCGGAGGACGTAGACGCCTCCGGTAGGAATGTCAAGGACATCCGTCGGATGGCGACGATGACAAATCACGCACTCCCAGTCGTCGCTCTCGGGCACCGCAGGACGAGGATGATTTGGACGCAGTCAACACGTCAAACTCCTGAAATGTGTCGGAGTTTGTGTGATGTCTGTGTGATGACGTGCTCGGCGCGGGTGCCGCAAACCGTCCGGATGAGTGGCGAGCGGCGGGAGCTTACGCTTCGGCTTCTATGGTGACTTGAACGAGCCCATCCGTGACATTGCAACGGGACCGCACTCGTGATGTGTGTCACGTGCGCATGCGCGCGCATGCGCGCCCAACCACGACCACATTATAAGTGCTCTCCAGCAGACGCGTGTCTGACTCACGGTTGCCCACAGGTATCCGACACGCAGAACAAAACAACACGAAACAATGACTACCTGAAGCGAGGAACAAAGACACAACATCAGCACAGATCAGCGACCAAACGAGCCCCACAGTGGCACTTCCTCACAACCACTAACCTGTACTCCCGTCATGCCCTGCGGCGGCGACCGCGTCCGTGATCCGCCGCAATACTTTTCGCCACTAGATGGCAGCACAGCGCGTAGAGGGTGCATAGGATAAAAGCCCTTTTTTTCCCCACACCTGAAAAACGCAAATTTTTAGCTCAGTCGGTTAGCGCGTGGTGCTCGTAAGTTGATGGTCACGGGTTCGATACCCGTCATTGGCCACACGTTTTTTTTTTTTTTTTTAACTTAACTAACCCTAACCCTAACTTCACTAAGACGAGATAAAGACTAGATAACGGTTACCACGATACAACGCTACCTTCTGTAAATGAATTTTTCATTCCAAAAATCCAGCGGCCTCCGCTCAACACGTGACATTTGGTGACACCGATCACAGTGACTGAAACACATTGAAAGCAACGTTTTCCAACCACTGTGTCGCTGGACACCGAGACGCGCTCAGGTGTGCCGTGTGAACTCTCCAATTTCGGTAGTGGGTGTGAGGACCCCGTTCCTCAGCCCGTCGGAGGACGTAGACGTCTCCGTTAGGAATGTCAAGGACATCGTTGGGATGGCGACGATGACAAATCACGCACTCCCAGTCGTCGCTCTCGGGCACCGCAGGACGAGGATGATGTCTCAAGCAAAGGACACTGTGGATGACAGAGAGGGCTGTGGACCCCACTGGACCGCGTGGGACACTATATTGAAAAAGACTTGATAAATGGTTGCCGATTGCTCCAACAGCATGACAATGACAACTCTGACTTTTGTTTTCATTGTCATTTTATTTTTGCACTGAGCAAAAATGAGACGTTATTTATTTGGGGGATTTTGTGCGGAGAAAAAGCACACAATCACTGCTTATGTTTTGGTTGTTGCACTTAGAGAAATGGACATGACACATCACAGATCATCGCATATTTTTTAAAACTTGACAAAAACTAGATAAAGACTAGATAACGGTTACCACGATACAACGCTACCTTCTGTAAATGAATTTTTCATTCCAAAAATCCAGCGGCCTCCGCTCAACACGTGACATTTGGTGACACCAATCACAGTTTTTATTTATTTATTTTTTATTGATTGAGTGATTTGTTTGACAGGGACAATGAAAGTCATCTTTCATAGTTACAACATGAAAGATGCAGCTCATGCGACACATACAGAGTGTGTAGCAGAGAATGCTCCTTTTCAACTCCTGTCCCTGGTTGAGCTTTTCCCTGTAGTACATACAAATGATACAGAATGAATGAAATACACAACCCTAAAATACATGTTTACAACAGTGGTCTCCACGCACACACGCACACACACTATACATTATTTACAGACTCAGAGGTGCGTACATCTTTGGTTTGTTTTAAGCCACAACTTTAGCTTTGATGTGAACTCCTTAAACTCTGGTCTATTTTTGAGGTCAGTGGGCAGTGGGTTCCACAGTTTGGCCGTCTTTATGGAGAAAGCAGACCGAATAAACCTGGTCCTCCTGTGGGGGGGTCGCACAGTTCTTGTGGGAGGTGCTCCTGGTGACTCTATTGCTGTTTTGTCTAGGTTATGGATGCATTTGAATGTTAGCTTTACAGAGTATAGTTTAATGAAGTTTTCCAAATTTAGTCAATGATAGTTGTCGAGTATATTGCAGTGGTGATAACGGGTGTTTTTTTTTTTTGTCCATAATCTGTATTGCTTGATTTGGAATGTAGTGTCTTATTAGTTTGAAGCAGTTGAGATTACGATGAATAGTTTTGGATATTTTTCACATAGAGTGAATTCGAACACATTAAAACACATTAAAAGCAACGTTTTGCAACCACTGTGCCGCTGGACACCGAGACGCGAATTTGTATTGCTTGATTGTACAATGAACCAATGCACTTAGTGGCTGAGGGAGGTGCCTGGGTGCTGTCATTCAGCATGACATGTGGCAGAAGATCATCCATTGCATGTACAGCAAGGCCGCTTGATTTGGAATGTAGTGTCTTATTAGTTTGAAGCAGTTGAGATTACCATGAATAGTTTTGGATATTTTTCGCATAGAGTGAATTAAAACACATTAAAACACATTAAAAGCAACGTTTTTCAACCACTGTTCCGCTGGACACCGAGACGCGCTCAGGTGTGCCGCGTGAACTCTCCAATTTCGGCAGTTGGGTGTGAGGACGCCGTCCCTCGGCCTGTCGGAGGACGTAGACGCCTCCGGTAGGAATGTCAAGGACATCCGTCGGATGGCGACGATGACAAATCGCGCACTCCCAGTCGTCGCTCTCGGGCACCGCAGGACGAGGATGATTTGGACGCAGTCAACACGTCAAACTCCTGAAATGTGTCGGAGTTTGTGTGATGTCTGTGTGATGACGTGCTCGGCGCGGGTGCCGCAAACCGTCCGGATGAGTGGCGAGCGGCGGGAGCTTACGCTTCGGCTTCTATGGTGACTTGAACGAGCCCATCCGTGACATTGCAACGGGACCGCACTCGTGATGTGTGTCACGTGCGCATGCGCGCGCATGCGTGCCCAACCACGACCACATTATAAGTGCTCTCCAGCAGACGCGTGTCTGACTCACGGTTGCCCACAGGTATCCGACACGCAGAACAAAACAACACGAAACAGTGACTACCTGAAGCGAGGAACAAAGACACAACATCAGCACAGATCAGCGACCAAACGAGCCCCACAGTGGCACTTCCTCACAACCACTAACCTGAACTCCCGTCATGCCCTGCGGCGGCGACCGCGTCCGTGATCCGCCGCAATACTTTTCGCCACTAGATGGCAGCACAGCGCGTAGAGGGTGCATAGGATAAAAGCCCTTTTTTTCCCCACACCTGAAAAACGCAAATTTTTAGCTCAGTCGGTTAGCGCGTGGTGCTCGTAAGTTGATGGTCACGGGTTCGATACCCGTCATTGGCCACACGTTTTTTTTTTTTTTTTTAACTTAACTAACCCTAACCCTAACTTCACTAAGACGAGATAAAGACTAGATAACGGTTACCACGATACAACGCTACCTTCTGTAAATGAATTTTTCATTCCAAAAATCCAGCGGCCTCCGCTCAACACGTGACATTTGGTGACACCGATCACAGTGACTGAAACACATTGAAAGCAACGTTTTCCAACCACTGTGTCGCTGGACACCGAGACGCGCTCAGGTGTGCCGTGTGAACTCTCCAATTTCGGTAGTGGGTGTGAGGACCCCGTTCCTCAGCCCGTCGGAGGACGTAGACGTCTCCGTTAGGAATGTCAAGGACATCGTTGGGATGGCGACGATGACAAATCACGCACTCCCAGTCGTCGCTCTCGGGCACCGCAGGACGAGGATGATGTCTCAAGCAAAGGACACTGTGGATGACAGAGAGGGCTGTGGACCCCACTGGACCGCGTGGGACACTATATTGAAAAAGACTTGATAAATGGTTGCCGATTGCTCCAACAGCATGACAATGACAACTCTGACTTTTGTTTTCATTGTCATTTTATTTTTGCACTGAGCAAAAATGAGACGTTATTTATTTGGGGGATTTTGTGCGGAGAAAAAGCACACAATCACTGCTTATGTTTTGGTTTTTGCACTTAGAGAAATGGACATGACACATCACAGATCATCGCATATTTTTTAAAACTTGACAAAAACTAGATAAAGACTAGATAACGGTTACCACGATACAACGCTACCTTCTGTAAATGAATTTTTCATTCCAAAAATCCAGCGGCCTCCGCTCAACACGTGACATTTGGTGACACCAATCACAGTTTTTATTTATTTATTTTTTATTGATTGAGTGATTTGTTTGACAGGGACAATGAAAGTCATCTTTCATAGTTACAACATGAAAGATGCAGCTCATGCGACACATACAGAGTGTGTAGCAGAGAATGCTCCTTTTCAACTCCTGTCCCTGGTTGAGCTTTTCCCTGTAGTACATACAAATGATACAGAATGAATGAAATACACAACCCTAAAATACATGTTTACAACAGTGGTCTCCACGCACACACGCACACACACTATACATTATTTACAGACTCAGAGGTGCGTACATCTTTGGTTTGTTTTAAGCCACAACTTTAGCTTTGATGTGAACTCCTTAAACTCTGGTCTATTTTTGAGGTCAGTGGGCAGTGGGTTCCACAGTTTGGCCGTCTTTATGGAGAAAGCAGACCGAATAAACCTGGTCCTCCTGTGGGGGGGTCGCACAGTTCTTGTGGGAGGTGCTCCTGGTGACTCTATTGCTGTTTTGTCTAGGTTATGGATGCATTTGAATGTTAGCTTTACAGAGTATAGTTTAATGAAGTTTTCCAAATTTAGTCAATGATAGTTGTCGAGTATATTGCAGTGGTGATAACGGGTGTTTTTTTTTTTTGTCCATAATCTGTATTGCTTGATTTGGAATGTAGTGTCTTATTAGTTTGAAGCAGTTGAGATTACGATGAATAGTTTTGGATATTTTTCACATAGAGTGAATTCGAACACATTAAAACACATTAAAAGCAACGTTTTGCAACCACTGTGCCGCTGGACACCGAGACGCGAATTTGTATTGCTTGATTGTACAATGAACCAATGCACTTAGTGGCTGAGGGAGGTGCCTGGGTGCTGTCATTCAGCATGACATGTGGCAGAAGATCATCCATTGCATGTACAGCAAGGCCGCTTGATTTGGAATGTAGTGTCTTATTAGTTTGAAGCAGTTGAGATTACCATGAATAGTTTTGGATATTTTTCGCATAGAGTGAATTAAAACACATTAAAACACATTAAAAGCAACGTTTTTCAACCACTGTTCCGCTGGACACCGAGACGCGCTCAGGTGGGCCGCGTGAACTCTCCAATTTCGGCAGTTGGGTGTGAGGACGCCGTCCCTCGGCCTGTCGGAGGACGTAGACGCCTCCGGTAGGAATGTCAAGGACATCCGTCGGATGGCGACGATGACAAATCACGCACTCCCAGTCGTCGCTCTCGGGCACCGCAGGACGAGGATGATTTGGACGCAGTCAACACGTCAAACTCCTGAAATGTGTCGGAGTTTGTGTGATGTCTGTGTGATGACGTGCTCGGCGCGGGTGCCGCAAACCGTCCGGATGAGTGGCGAGCGGCGGGAGCTTACGCTTCGGCTTCTATGGTGACTTGAACGAGCCCATCCGTGACATTGCAACGGGACCGCACTCGTGATGTGTGTCACGTGCGCATGCGCGCGCATGCGCGCCCAACCACGACCACATTATAAGTGCTCTCCAGCAGACGCGTGTCTGACTCACGGTTGCACACAGGTATCCGACACGCAGAACAAAACAACACGAAACAATGACTACCTGAAGCGAGGAACAAAGACACAACATCAGCACAGATCAGCGACCAAACGAGCCCCACAGTGGCACTTCCTCACAACCACTAACCTGAACTCCCGTCATGCCCTGCGGCGGCGACCGCGTCCGTGATCCGCCGCAATACTTTTCGCCACTAGATGGCAGCACAGCGCGTAGAGGGTGCATAGGATAAAAGCCCTTTTTTTCCCCACACCTGAAAAACGCAAATTTTTAGCTCAGTCGGTTAGCGCGTGGTGCTCGTAAGTTGATGGTCACGGGTTCGATACCCGTCATTGGCCACACGTTTTTTTTTTTTTTTTTAACTTAACTAACCCTAACCCTAACTTCACTAAGACGAGATAAAGACTAGATAACGGTTACCACGATACAACGCTACCTTCTGTAAATGAATTTTTCATTCCAAAAATCCAGCGGCCTCCGCTCAACACGTGACATTTGGTGACACCGATCACAGTGACTGAAACACATTGAAAGCAACGTTTTCCAACCACTGTGTCGCTGGACACCGAGACGCGCTCAGGTGTGCCGTGTGAACTCTCCAATTTCGGTAGTGGGTGTGAGGACCCCGTTCCTCAGCCCGTCGGAGGACGTAGACGTCTCCGTTAGGAATGTCAAGGACATCGTTGGGATGGCGACGATGACAAATCACGCACTCCCAGTCGTCGCTCTCGGGCACCGCAGGACGAGGATGATGTCTCAAGCAAAGGACACTGTGGATGACAGAGAGGGCTGTGGACCCCACTGGACCGCGTGGGACACTATATTGAAAAAGACTTGATAAATGGTTGCCGATTGCTCCAACAGCATGACAATGACAACTCTGACTTTTGTTTTCATTGTCATTTTATTTTTGCACTGAGCAAAAATGAGACGTTATTTATTTGGGGGATTTTGTGCGGAGAAAAAGCACACAATCACTGCTTATGTTTTGGTTTTTGCACTTAGAGAAATGGACATGACACATCACAGATCATCGCATATTTTTTAAAACTTGACAAAAACTAGATAAAGACTAGATAACGGTTACCACGATACAACGCTACCTTCTGTAAATGAATTTTTCATTCCAAAAATCCAGCGGCCTCCGCTCAACACGTGACATTTGGTGACACCAATCACAGTTTTTATTTATTTATTTTTTATTGATTGAGTGATTTGTTTGACAGGGACAATGAAAGTCATCTTTCATAGTTACAACATGAAAGATGCAGCTCATGCGACACATACAGAGTGTGTAGCAGAGAATGCTCCTTTTCAACTCCTGTCCCTGGTTGAGCTTTTCCCTGTAGTACATACAAATGATACAGAATGAATGAAATACACAACCCTAAAATACATGTTTACAACAGTGGTCTCCACGCACACACGCACACACACTATACATTATTTACAGACTCAGAGGTGCGTACATCTTTGGTTTGTTTTAAGCCACAACTTTAGCTTTGATGTGAACTCCTTAAACTCTGGTCTATTTTTGAGGTCAGTGGGCAGTGGGTTCCACAGTTTGGCCGTCTTTATGGAGAAAGCAGACCGAATAAACCTGGTCCTCCTGTGGGGGGGTCGCACAGTTCTTGTGGGAGGTGCTCCTGGTGACTCTATTGCTGTTTTGTCTAGGTTATGGATGCATTTGAATGTTAGCTTTACAGAGTATAGTTTAATGAAGTTTTCCAAATTTAGTCAATGATAGTTGTCGAGTATATTGCAGTGGTGATAACGGGTGTTTTTTTTTTTTGTCCATAATCTGTATTGCTTGATTTGGAATGTAGTGTCTTATTAGTTTGAAGCAGTTGAGATTACGATGAATAGTTTTGGATATTTTTCACATAGAGTGAATTCGAACACATTAAAACACATTAAAAGCAACGTTTTGCAACCACTGTGCCGCTGGACACCGAGACGCGAATTTGTATTGCTTGATTGTACAATGAACCAATGCACTTAGTGGCTGAGGGAGGTGCCTGGGTGCTGTCATTCAGCATGACATGTGGCAGAAGATCATCCATTGCATGTACAGCAAGGCCGCTTGATTTGGAATGTAGTGTCTTATTAGTTTGAAGCAGTTGAGATTACCATGAATAGTTTTGGATATTTTTCGCATAGAGTGAATTAAAACACATTAAAACACATTAAAAGCAACGTTTTTCAACCACTGTTCCGCTGGACACCGAGACGCGCTCAGGTGGGCCGCGTGAACTCTCCAATTTCGGCAGTTGGGTGTGAGGACGCCGTCCCTCGGCCTGTCGGAGGACGTAGACGCCTCCGGTAGGAATGTCAAGGACATCCGTCGGATGGCGACGATGACAAATCACGCACTCCCAGTCGTCGCTCTCGGGCACCGCAGGACGAGGATGATTTGGACGCAGTCAACACGTCAAACTCCTGAAATGTGTCGGAGTTTGTGTGATGTCTGTGTGATGACGTGCTCGGCGCGGGTGCCGCAAACCGTCCGGATGAGTGGCGAGCGGCGGGAGCTTACGCTTCGGCTTCTATGGTGACTTGAACGAGCCCATCCGTGACATTGCAACGGGACCGCACTCGTGATGTGTGTCACGTGCGCATGCGCGCGCATGCGCGCCCAACCACGACCACATTATAAGTGCTCTCCAGCAGACGCGTGTCTGACTCACGGTTGCCCACAGGTATCCGACACGCAGAACAAAACAACACGAAACAATGACTACCTGAAGCGAGGAACAAAGACACAACATCAGCACAGATCAGCGACCAAACGAGCCCCACAGTGGCACTTCCTCACAACCACTAACCTGAACTCCCGTCATGCCCTGCGGCGGCGACCGCGTCCGTGATCCGCCGCAATACTTTTCGCCACTAGATGGCAGCACAGCGCGTAGAGGGTGCATAGGATAAAAGCCCTTTTTTTCCCCACACCTGAAAAACGCAAATTTTTAGCTCAGTCGGTTAGCGCGTGGTGCTCGTAAGTTGATGGTCACGGGTTCGATACCCGTCATTGGCCACACGTTTTTTTTTTTTTTTTTAACTTAACTAACCCTAACCCTAACTTCACTAAGACGAGATAAAGACTAGATAACGGTTACCACGATACAACGCTACCTTCTGTAAATGAATTTTTCATTCCAAAAATCCAGCGGCCTCCGCTCAACACGTGACATTTGGTGACACCGATCACAGTGACTGAAACACATTGAAAGCAACGTTTTCCAACCACTGTGTCGCTGGACACCGAGACGCGCTCAGGTGTGCCGTGTGAACTCTCCAATTTCGGTAGTGGGTGTGAGGACCCCGTTCCTCAGCCCGTCGGAGGACGTAGACGTCTCCGTTAGGAATGTCAAGGACATCGTTGGGATGGCGACGATGACAAATCACGCACTCCCAGTCGTCGCTCTCGGGCACCGCAGGACGAGGATGATGTCTCAAGCAAAGGACACTGTGGATGACAGAGAGGGCTGTGGACCCCACTGGACCGCGTGGGACACTATATTGAAAAAGACTTGATAAATGGTTGCCGATTGCTCCAACAGCATGACAATGACAACTCTGACTTTTGTTTTCATTGTCATTTTATTTTTGCACTGAGCAAAAATGAGACGTTATTTATTTGGGGGATTTTGTGCGGAGAAAAAGCACACAATCACTGCTTATGTTTTGGTTTTTGCACTTAGAGAAATGGACATGACACATCACAGATCATCGCATATTTTTTAAAACTTGACAAAAACTAGATAAAGACTAGATAACGGTTACCACGATACAACGCTACCTTCTGTAAATGAATTTTTCATTCCAAAAATCCAGCGGCCTCCGCTCAACACGTGACATTTGGTGACACCAATCACAGTTTTTATTTATTTATTTTTTATTGATTGAGTGATTTGTTTGACAGGGACAATGAAAGTCATCTTTCATAGTTACAACATGAAAGATGCAGCTCATGCGACACATACAGAGTGTGTAGCAGAGAATGCTCCTTTTCAACTCCTGTCCCTGGTTGAGCTTTTCCCTGTAGTACATACAAATGATACAGAATGAATGAAATACACAACCCTAAAATACATGTTTACAACAGTGGTCTCCACGCACACACGCACACACACTATACATTATTTACAGACTCAGAGGTGCGTACATCTTTGGTTTGTTTTAAGCCACAACTTTAGCTTTGATGTGAACTCCTTAAACTCTGGTCTATTTTTGAGGTCAGTGGGCAGTGGGTTCCACAGTTTGGCCGTCTTTATGGAGAAAGCAGACCGAATAAACCTGGTCCTCCTGTGGGGGGGTCGCACAGTTCTTGTGGGAGGTGCTCCTGGTGACTCTATTGCTGTTTTGTCTAGGTTATGGATGCATTTGAATGTTAGCTTTACAGAGTATAGTTTAATGAAGTTTTCCAAATTTAGTCAATGATAGTTGTCGAGTATATTGCAGTGGTGATAACGGGTGTTTTTTTTTTTTGTCCATAATCTGTATTGCTTGATTTGGAATGTAGTGTCTTATTAGTTTGAAGCAGTTGAGATTACGATGAATAGTTTTGGATATTTTTCACATAGAGTGAATTCGAACACATTAAAACACATTAAAAGCAACGTTTTGCAACCACTGTGCCGCTGGACACCGAGACGCGAATTTGTATTGCTTGATTGTACAATGAACCAATGCACTTAGTGGCTGAGGGAGGTGCCTGGGTGCTGTCATTCAGCATGACATGTGGCAGAAGATCATCCATTGCATGTACAGCAAGGCCGCTTGATTTGGAATGTAGTGTCTTATTAGTTTGAAGCAGTTGAGATTACCATGAATAGTTTTGGATATTTTTCGCATAGAGTGAATTAAAACACATTAAAACACATTAAAAGCAACGTTTTTCAACCACTGTTCCGCTGGACACCGAGACGCGCTCAGGTGGGCCGCGTGAACTCTCCAATTTCGGCAGTTGGGTGTGAGGACGCCGTCCCTCGGCCTGTCGGAGGACGTAGACGCCTCCGGTAGGAATGTCAAGGACATCCGTCGGATGGCGACGATGACAAATCACGCACTCCCAGTCGTCGCTCTCGGGCACCGCAGGACGAGGATGATTTGGACGCAGTCAACACGTCAAACTCCTGAAATGTGTCGGAGTTTGTGTGATGTCTGTGTGATGACGTGCTCGGCGCGGGTGCCGCAAACCGTCCGGATGAGTGGCGAGCGGCGGGAGCTTACGCTTCGGCTTCTATGGTGACTTGAACGAGCCCATCCGTGACATTGCAACGGGACCGCACTCGTGATGTGTGTCACGTGCGCATGCGCGCGCATGCGCGCCCAACCACGACCACATTATAAGTGCTCTCCAGCAGACGCGTGTCTGACTCACGGTTGCCCACAGGTATCCGACACGCAGAACAAAACAACACGAAACAATGACTACCTGAAGCGAGGAACAAAGACACAACATCAGCACAGATCAGCGACCAAACGAGCCCCACAGTGGCACTTCCTCACAACCACTAACCTGAACTCCCGTCATGCCCTGCGGCGGCGACCGCGTCCGTGATCCGCCGCAATACTTTTCGCCACTAGATGGCAGCACAGCGCGTAGAGGGTGCATAGGATAAAAGCCCTTTTTTTCCCCACACCTGAAAAACGCAAATTTTTAGCTCAGTCGGTTAGCGCGTGGTGCTCGTAAGTTGATGGTCACGGGTTCGATACCCGTCATTGGCCACACGTTTTTTTTTTTTTTTTTAACTTAACTAACCCTAACCCTAACTTCACTAAGACGAGATAAAGACTAGATAACGGTTACCACGATACAACGCTACCTTCTGTAAATGAATTTTTCATTCCAAAAATCCAGCGGCCTCCGCTCAACACGTGACATTTGGTGACACCGATCACAGTGACTGAAACACATTGAAAGCAACGTTTTCCAACCACTGTGTCGCTGGACACCGAGACGCGCTCAGGTGTGCCGTGTGAACTCTCCAATTTCGGTAGTGGGTGTGAGGACCCCGTTCCTCAGCCCGTCGGAGGACGTAGACGTCTCCGTTAGGAATGTCAAGGACATCGTTGGGATGGCGACGATGACAAATCACGCACTCCCAGTCGTCGCTCTCGGGCACCGCAGGACGAGGATGATGTCTCAAGCAAAGGACACTGTGGATGACAGAGAGGGCTGTGGACCCCACTGGACCGCGTGGGACACTATATTGAAAAAGACTTGATAAATGGTTGCCGATTGCTCCAACAGCATGACAATGACAACTCTGACTTTTGTTTTCATTGTCATTTTATTTTTGCACTGAGCAAAAATGAGACGTTATTTATTTGGGGGATTTTGTGCGGAGAAAAAGCACACAATCACTGCTTATGTTTTGGTTGTTGCACTTAGAGAAATGGACATGACACATCACAGATCATCGCATATTTTTTAAAACTTGACAAAAACTAGATAAAGACTAGATAACGGTTACCACGATACAACGCTACCTTCTGTAAATGAATTTTTCATTCCAAAAATCCAGCGGCCTCCGCTCAACACGTGACATTTGGTGACACCAATCACAGTTTTTATTTATTTATTTTTTATTGATTGAGTGATTTGTTTGACAGGGACAATGAAAGTCATCTTTCATAGTTACAACATGAAAGATGCAGCTCATGCGACACATACAGAGTGTGTAGCAGAGAATGCTCCTTTTCAACTCCTGTCCCTGGTTGAGCTTTTCCCTGTAGTACATACAAATGATACAGAATGAATGAAATACACAACCCTAAAATACATGTTTACAACAGTGGTCTCCACGCACACACGCACACACACTATACATTATTTACAGACTCAGAGGTGCGTACATCTTTGGTTTGTTTTAAGCCACAACTTTAGCTTTGATGTGAACTCCTTAAACTCTGGTCTATTTTTGAGGTCAGTGGGCAGTGGGTTCCACAGTTTGGCCGTCTTTATGGAGAAAGCAGACCGAATAAACCTGGTCCTCCTGTGGGGGGGTCGCACAGTTCTTGTGGGAGGTGCTCCTGGTGACTCTATTGCTGTTTTGTCTAGGTTATGGATGCATTTGAATGTTAGCTTTACAGAGTATAGTTTAATGAAGTTTTCCAAATTTAGTCAATGATAGTTGTCGAGTATATTGCAGTGGTGATAACGGGTGTTTTTTTTTTTTGTCCATAATCTGTATTGCTTGATTTGGAATGTAGTGTCTTATTAGTTTGAAGCAGTTGAGATTACGATGAATAGTTTTGGATATTTTTCACATAGAGTGAATTCGAACACATTAAAACACATTAAAAGCAACGTTTTGCAACCACTGTGCCGCTGGACACCGAGACGCGAATTTGTATTGCTTGATTGTACAATGAACCAATGCACTTAGTGGCTGAGGGAGGTGCCTGGGTGCTGTCATTCAGCATGACATGTGGCAGAAGATCATCCATTGCATGTACAGCAAGGCCGCTTGATTTGGAATGTAGTGTCTTATTAGTTTGAAGCAGTTGAGATTACCATGAATAGTTTTGGATATTTTTCGCATAGAGTGAATTCGAACACATTAAAACACATTAAAAGCAACGTTTTTCAACCACTGTTCCGCTGGACACCGAGACGCGCTCAGGTGTGCCGCGTGAACTCTCCAATTTCGGCAGTTGGGTGTGAGGACGCCGTCCCTCGGCCTGTCGGAGGACGTAGACGCCTCCGGTAGGAATGTCAAGGACATCCGTCGGATGGCGACGATGACAAATCACGCACTCCCAGTCGTCGCTCTCGGGCACCGCAGGACGAGGATGATTTGGACGCAGTCAACACGTCAAACTCCTGAAATGTGTCGGAGTTTGTGTGATGTCTGTGTGATGACGTGCTCGGCGCGGGTGCCGCAAACCGTCCGGATGAGTGGCGAGCGGCGGGAGCTTACGCTTCGGCTTCTATGGTGACTTGAACGAGCCCATCCGTGACATTGCAACGGGACCGCACTCGTGATGTGTGTCACGTGCGCATGCGCGCGCATGCGCGCCCAACCACGACCACAGTATAAGTGCTCTCCAGCAGACGCGTGTCTGACTCACGGTTGCCCACAGGTATCCGACACGCAGAACAAAACAACACGAAACAATGACTACCTGAAGCGAGGAACAAAGACACAACATCAGCACAGATCAGCGACCAAACGAGCCCCACAGTGGCACTTCCTCACAACCACTAACCTGAACTCCCGTCATGCCCTGCGGCGGCGACCGCGTCCGTGATCCGCCGCAATACTTTTCGCCACTAGATGGCAGCACAGCGCGTAGAGGGTGCATAGGATAAAAGCCCTTTTTTTCCCCACACCTGAAAAACGCAAATTTTTAGCTCAGTCGGTTAGCGCGTGGTGCTCGTAAGTTGATGGTCACGGGTTCGATACCCGTCATTGGCCACACGTTTTTTTTTTTTTTTTTAACTTAACTAACCCTAACCCTAACTTCACTAAGACGAGATAAAGACTAGATAACGGTTACCACGATACAACGCTACCTTCTGTAAATGAATTTTTCATTCCAAAAATCCAGCGGCCTCCGCTCAACACGTGACATTTGGTGACACCGATCACAGTGACTGAAACACATTGAAAGCAACGTTTTCCAACCACTGTGTCGCTGGACACCGAGACGCGCTCAGGTGTGCCGTGTGAACTCTCCAATTTCGGTAGTGGGTGTGAGGACCCCGTTCCTCAGCCCGTCGGAGGACGTAGACGTCTCCGTTAGGAATGTCAAGGACATCGTTGGGATGGCGACGATGACAAATCACGCACTCCCAGTCGTCGCTCTCGGGCACCGCAGGACGAGGATGATGTCTCAAGCAAAGGACACTGTGGATGACAGAGAGGGCTGTGGACCCCACTGGACCGCGTGGGACACTATATTGAAAAAGACTTGATAAATGGTTGCCGATTGCTCCAACAGCATGACAGTGACAACTCTGACTTTTGTTTTCATTGTCATTTTATTTTTGCACTGAGCAAAAATGAGACGTTATTTATTTGGGGGATTTTGTGCGGAGAAAAAGCACACAATCACTGCTTATGTTTTGGTTTTTGCACTTAGAGAAATGGACATGACACATCACAGATCATCGCATATTTTTTAAAACTTGACAAAAACTAGATAAAGACTAGATAACGGTTACCACGATACAACGCTACCTTCTGTAAATGAATTTTTCATTCCAAAAATCCAGCGGCCTCCGCTCAACACGTGACATTTGGTGACACCAATCACAGTTTTTATTTATTTATTTTTTATTGATTGAGTGATTTGTTTGACAGGGACAATGAAAGTCATCTTTCATAGTTACAACATGAAAGATGCAGCTCATGCGACACATACAGAGTGTGTAGCAGAGAATGCTCCTTTTCAACTCCTGTCCCTGGTTGAGCTTTTCCCTGTAGTACATACAAATGATACAGAATGAATGAAATACACAACCCTAAAATACATGTTTACAACAGTGGTCTCCACGCACACACGCACACACACTATACATTATTTACAGACTCAGAGGTGCGTACATCTTTGGTTTGTTTTAAGCCACAACTTTAGCTTTGATGTGAACTCCTTAAACTCTGGTCTATTTTTGAGGTCAGTGGGCAGTGGGTTCCACAGTTTGGCCGTCTTTATGGAGAAAGCAGACCGAATAAACCTGGTCCTCCTGTGGGGGGGTCGCACAGTTCTTGTGGGAGGTGCTCCTGGTGACTCTATTGCTGTTTTGTCTAGGTTATGGATGCATTTGAATGTTAGCTTTACAGAGTATAGTTTAATGAAGTTTTCCAAATTTAGTCAATGATAGTTGTCGAGTATATTGCAGTGGTGATAACGGGTGTTTTTTTTTTTTGTCCATAATCTGTATTGCTTGATTTGGAATGTAGTGTCTTATTAGTTTGAAGCAGTTGAGATTACGATGAATAGTTTTGGATATTTTTCACATAGAGTGAATTCGAACACATTAAAACACATTAAAAGCAACGTTTTGCAACCACTGTGCCGCTGGACACCGAGACGCGAATTTGTATTGCTTGATTGTACAATGAACCAATGCACTTAGTGGCTGAGGGAGGTGCCTGGGTGCTGTCATTCAGCATGACATGTGGCAGAAGATCATCCATTGCATGTACAGCAAGGCCGCTTGATTTGGAATGTAGTGTCTTATTAGTTTGAAGCAGTTGAGATTACCATGAATAGTTTTGGATATTTTTCGCATAGAGTGAATTAAAACACATTAAAACACATTAAAAGCAACGTTTTTCAACCACTGTTCCGCTGGACACCGAGACGCGCTCAGGTGGGCCGCGTGAACTCTCCAATTTCGGCAGTTGGGTGTGAGGACGCCGTCCCTCGGCCTGTCGGAGGACGTAGACGCCTCCGGTAGGAATGTCAAGGACATCCGTCGGATGGCGACGATGACAAATCACGCACTCCCAGTCGTCGCTCTCGGGCACCGCAGGACGAGGATGATTTGGACGCAGTCAACACGTCAAACTCCTGAAATGTGTCGGAGTTTGTGTGATGTCTGTGTGATGACGTGCTCGGCGCGGGTGCCGCAAACCGTCCGGATGAGTGGCGAGCGGCGGGAGCTTACGCTTCGGCTTCTATGGTGACTTGAACGAGCCCATCCGTGACATTGCAACGGGACCGCACTCGTGATGTGTGTCACGTGCGCATGCGCGCGCATGCGCGCCCAACCACGACCACATTATAAGTGCTCTCCAGCAGACGCGTGTCTGACTCACGGTTGCCCACAGGTATCCGACACGCAGAACAAAACAACACGAAACAATGACTACCTGAAGCGAGGAACAAAGACACAACATCAGCACAGATCAGCGACCAAACGAGCCCCACAGTGGCACTTCCTCACAACCACTAACCTGTACTCCCGTCATGCCCTGCGGCGGCGACCGCGTCCGTGATCCGCCGCAATACTTTTCGCCACTAGATGGCAGCACAGCGCGTAGAGGGTGCATAGGATAAAAGCCCTTTTTTTCCCCACACCTGAAAAACGCAAATTTTTAGCTCAGTCGGTTAGCGCGTGGTGCTCGTAAGTTGATGGTCACGGGTTCGATACCCGTCATTGGCCACACGTTTTTTTTTTTTTTTTTAACTTAACTAACCCTAACCCTAACTTCACTAAGACGAGATAAAGACTAGATAACGGTTACCACGATACAACGCTACCTTCTGTAAATGAATTTTTCATTCCAAAAATCCAGCGGCCTCCGCTCAACACGTGACATTTGGTGACACCGATCACAGTGACTGAAACACATTGAAAGCAACGTTTTCCAACCACTGTGTCGCTGGACACCGAGACGCGCTCAGGTGTGCCGTGTGAACTCTCCAATTTCGGTAGTGGGTGTGAGGACCCCGTTCCTCAGCCCGTCGGAGGACGTAGACGTCTCCGTTAGGAATGTCAAGGACATCGTTGGGATGGCGACGATGACAAATCACGCACTCCCAGTCGTCGCTCTCGGGCACCGCAGGACGAGGATGATGTCTCAAGCAAAGGACACTGTGGATGACAGAGAGGGCTGTGGACCCCACTGGACCGCGTGGGACACTATATTGAAAAAGACTTGATAAATGGTTGCCGATTGCTCCAACAGCATGACAATGACAACTCTGACTTTTGTTTTCATTGTCATTTTATTTTTGCACTGAGCAAAAATGAGACGTTATTTATTTGGGGGATTTTGTGCGGAGAAAAAGCACACAATCACTGCTTATGTTTTGGTTGTTGCACTTAGAGAAATGGACATGACACATCACAGATCATCGCATATTTTTTAAAACTTGACAAAAACTAGATAAAGACTAGATAACGGTTACCACGATACAACGCTACCTTCTGTAAATGAATTTTTCATTCCAAAAATCCAGCGGCCTCCGCTCAACACGTGACATTTGGTGACACCAATCACAGTTTTTATTTATTTATTTTTTATTGATTGAGTGATTTGTTTGACAGGGACAATGAAAGTCATCTTTCATAGTTACAACATGAAAGATGCAGCTCATGCGACACATACAGAGTGTGTAGCAGAGAATGCTCCTTTTCAACTCCTGTCCCTGGTTGAGCTTTTCCCTGTAGTACATACAAATGATACAGAATGAATGAAATACACAACCCTAAAATACATGTTTACAACAGTGGTCTCCACGCACACACGCACACACACTATACATTATTTACAGACTCAGAGGTGCGTACATCTTTGGTTTGTTTTAAGCCACAACTTTAGCTTTGATGTGAACTCCTTAAACTCTGGTCTATTTTTGAGGTCAGTGGGCAGTGGGTTCCACAGTTTGGCCGTCTTTATGGAGAAAGCAGACCGAATAAACCTGGTCCTCCTGTGGGGGGGTCGCACAGTTCTTGTGGGAGGTGCTCCTGGTGACTCTATTGCTGTTTTGTCTAGGTTATGGATGCATTTGAATGTTAGCTTTACAGAGTATAGTTTAATGAAGTTTTCCAAATTTAGTCAATGATAGTTGTCGAGTATATTGCAGTGGTGATAACGGGTGTTTTTTTTTTTTGTCCATAATCTGTATTGCTTGATTTGGAATGTAGTGTCTTATTAGTTTGAAGCAGTTGAGATTACGATGAATAGTTTTGGATATTTTTCACATAGAGTGAATTCGAACACATTAAAACACATTAAAAGCAACGTTTTGCAACCACTGTGCCGCTGGACACCGAGACGCGAATTTGTATTGCTTGATTGTACAATGAACCAATGCACTTAGTGGCTGAGGGAGGTGCCTGGGTGCTGTCATTCAGCATGACATGTGGCAGAAGATCATCCATTGCATGTACAGCAAGGCCGCTTGATTTGGAATGTAGTGTCTTATTAGTTTGAAGCAGTTGAGATTACCATGAATAGTTTTGGATATTTTTCGCATAGAGTGAATTAAAACACATTAAAACACATTAAAAGCAACGTTTTTCAACCACTGTTCCGCTGGACACCGAGACGCGCTCAGGTGTGCCGCGTGAACTCTCCAATTTCGGCAGTTGGGTGTGAGGACGCCGTCCCTCGGCCTGTCGGAGGACGTAGACGCCTCCGGTAGGAATGTCAAGGACATCCGTCGGATGGCGACGATGACAAATCGCGCACTCCCAGTCGTCGCTCTCGGGCACCGCAGGACGAGGATGATTTGGACGCAGTCAACACGTCAAACTCCTGAAATGTGTCGGAGTTTGTGTGATGTCTGTGTGATGACGTGCTCGGCGCGGGTGCCGCAAACCGTCCGGATGAGTGGCGAGCGGCGGGAGCTTACGCTTCGGCTTCTATGGTGACTTGAACGAGCCCATCCGTGACATTGCAACGGGACCGCACTCGTGATGTGTGTCACGTGCGCATGCGCGCGCATGCGTGCCCAACCACGACCACATTATAAGTGCTCTCCAGCAGACGCGTGTCTGACTCACGGTTGCCCACAGGTATCCGACACGCAGAACAAAACAACACGAAACAGTGACTACCTGAAGCGAGGAACAAAGACACAACATCAGCACAGATCAGCGACCAAACGAGCCCCACAGTGGCACTTCCTCACAACCACTAACCTGAACTCCCGTCATGCCCTGCGGCGGCGACCGCGTCCGTGATCCGCCGCAATACTTTTCGCCACTAGATGGCAGCACAGCGCGTAGAGGGTGCATAGGATAAAAGCCCTTTTTTTCCCCACACCTGAAAAACGCAAATTTTTAGCTCAGTCGGTTAGCGCGTGGTGCTCGTAAGTTGATGGTCACGGGTTCGATACCCGTCATTGGCCACACGTTTTTTTTTTTTTTTTTAACTTAACTAACCCTAACCCTAACTTCACTAAGACGAGATAAAGACTAGATAACGGTTACCACGATACAACGCTACCTTCTGTAAATGAATTTTTCATTCCAAAAATCCAGCGGCCTCCGCTCAACACGTGACATTTGGTGACACCGATCACAGTGACTGAAACACATTGAAAGCAACGTTTTCCAACCACTGTGTCGCTGGACACCGAGACGCGCTCAGGTGTGCCGTGTGAACTCTCCAATTTCGGTAGTGGGTGTGAGGACCCCGTTCCTCAGCCCGTCGGAGGACGTAGACGTCTCCGTTAGGAATGTCAAGGACATCGTTGGGATGGCGACGATGACAAATCACGCACTCCCAGTCGTCGCTCTCGGGCACCGCAGGACGAGGATGATGTCTCAAGCAAAGGACACTGTGGATGACAGAGAGGGCTGTGGACCCCACTGGACCGCGTGGGACACTATATTGAAAAAGACTTGATAAATGGTTGCCGATTGCTCCAACAGCATGACAATGACAACTCTGACTTTTGTTTTCATTGTCATTTTATTTTTGCACTGAGCAAAAATGAGACGTTATTTATTTGGGGGATTTTGTGCGGAGAAAAAGCACACAATCACTGCTTATGTTTTGGTTTTTGCACTTAGAGAAATGGACATGACACATCACAGATCATCGCATATTTTTTAAAACTTGACAAAAACTAGATAAAGACTAGATAACGGTTACCACGATACAACGCTACCTTCTGTAAATGAATTTTTCATTCCAAAAATCCAGCGGCCTCCGCTCAACACGTGACATTTGGTGACACCAATCACAGTTTTTATTTATTTATTTTTTATTGATTGAGTGATTTGTTTGACAGGGACAATGAAAGTCATCTTTCATAGTTACAACATGAAAGATGCAGCTCATGCGACACATACAGAGTGTGTAGCAGAGAATGCTCCTTTTCAACTCCTGTCCCTGGTTGAGCTTTTCCCTGTAGTACATACAAATGATACAGAATGAATGAAATACACAACCCTAAAATACATGTTTACAACAGTGGTCTCCACGCACACACGCACACACACTATACATTATTTACAGACTCAGAGGTGCGTACATCTTTGGTTTGTTTTAAGCCACAACTTTAGCTTTGATGTGAACTCCTTAAACTCTGGTCTATTTTTGAGGTCAGTGGGCAGTGGGTTCCACAGTTTGGCCGTCTTTATGGAGAAAGCAGACCGAATAAACCTGGTCCTCCTGTGGGGGGGTCGCACAGTTCTTGTGGGAGGTGCTCCTGGTGACTCTATTGCTGTTTTGTCTAGGTTATGGATGCATTTGAATGTTAGCTTTACAGAGTATAGTTTAATGAAGTTTTCCAAATTTAGTCAATGATAGTTGTCGAGTATATTGCAGTGGTGATAACGGGTGTTTTTTTTTTTTGTCCATAATCTGTATTGCTTGATTTGGAATGTAGTGTCTTATTAGTTTGAAGCAGTTGAGATTACGATGAATAGTTTTGGATATTTTTCACATAGAGTGAATTCGAACACATTAAAACACATTAAAAGCAACGTTTTGCAACCACTGTGCCGCTGGACACCGAGACGCGAATTTGTATTGCTTGATTGTACAATGAACCAATGCACTTAGTGGCTGAGGGAGGTGCCTGGGTGCTGTCATTCAGCATGACATGTGGCAGAAGATCATCCATTGCATGTACAGCAAGGCCGCTTGATTTGGAATGTAGTGTCTTATTAGTTTGAAGCAGTTGAGATTACCATGAATAGTTTTGGATATTTTTCGCATAGAGTGAATTAAAACACATTAAAACACATTAAAAGCAACGTTTTTCAACCACTGTTCCGCTGGACACCGAGACGCGCTCAGGTGGGCCGCGTGAACTCTCCAATTTCGGCAGTTGGGTGTGAGGACGCCGTCCCTCGGCCTGTCGGAGGACGTAGACGCCTCCGGTAGGAATGTCAAGGACATCCGTCGGATGGCGACGATGACAAATCACGCACTCCCAGTCGTCGCTCTCGGGCACCGCAGGACGAGGATGATTTGGACGCAGTCAACACGTCAAACTCCTGAAATGTGTCGGAGTTTGTGTGATGTCTGTGTGATGACGTGCTCGGCGCGGGTGCCGCAAACCGTCCGGATGAGTGGCGAGCGGCGGGAGCTTACGCTTCGGCTTCTATGGTGACTTGAACGAGCCCATCCGTGACATTGCAACGGGACCGCACTCGTGATGTGTGTCACGTGCGCATGCGCGCGCATGCGTGCCCAACCACGACCACATTATAAGTGCTCTCCAGCAGACGCGTGTCTGACTCACGGTTGCCCACAGGTATCCGACACGCAGAACAAAACAACACGAAACAATGACTACCTGAAGCGAGGAACAAAGACACAACATCAGCACAGATCAGCGACCAAACGAGCCCCACAGTGGCACTTCCTCACAACCACTAACCTGAACTCCCGTCATGCCCTGCGGCGGCGACCGCGTCCGTGATCCGCCGCAATACTTTTCGCCACTAGATGGCAGCACAGCGCGTAGAAGGTGGATAGGATAAAAGCCCTTTTTTTCCCCACACCTGAAAAACGCAAATTTTTAGCTCAGTCGGTTAGCGCGTGGTGCTCGTAAGTTGATGGTCACGGGTTCGATACCCGTCATTGGCCACACGTTTTTTTTTTTTTTTTTAACTTAACTAACCCTAACCCTAACTTCACTAAGACGAGATAAAGACTAGATAACGGTTACCACGATACAACGCTACCTTCTGTAAATGAATTTTTCATTCCAAAAATCCAGCGGCCTCCGCTCAACACGTGACATTTGGTGACACCGATCACAGTGACTGAAACACATTGAAAGCAACGTTTTCCAACCACTGTGTCGCTGGACACCGAGACGCGCTCAGGTGTGCCGTGTGAACTCTCCAATTTCGGTAGTGGGTGTGAGGACCCCGTTCCTCAGCCCGTCGGAGGACGTAGACGTCTCCGTTAGGAATGTCAAGGACATCGTTGGGATGGCGACGATGACAAATCACGCACTCCCAGTCGTCGCTCTCGGGCACCGCAGGACGAGGATGATGTCTCA